>NC_089314.1:181477-411369 GCF_036669915.1 Pocillopora verrucosa
TCGCCAGAAATCAGGACATTTCGAGGCCCGCCTAACAATTATCAGCGTATCTCGTATTACACTCCGGAACAATCGACGTAGCAAGGGAATTCAATATTGGCGACGATCACGGCTCAATCTGCAAAGAAGCGTGTTTCGTACCATGACTTACACAATTTTGAGCACCGCAAGATCTTCTATTTGAATTAAATAAAAAAAAAGAAGACCTGCAAGTAAATCTTTGGATTTTTTCGAGGCAGAGCGATGGACTGTTTTTCGAAACGCGTAACTTGGATACTTTTTCTGTTAGGTTTTTTCCGGTTTATTATTTCTTCGTTGGTTAATGATTTAATTTTTTTTACTTAAATTAAGTTTCTATTGCAATCATTTTCATTTAAGCAACATGTACCAGATTTTGTATTTCATATTTCATCGCTATAAGTTTTGCTGTCCGACTGCAACCAATTCCTTCTCTGCTATTCCATGTACGATCCGCTATCGGTCGATTCCATCTACAATCTTTAGGAGCTAGACCAAAGTAAGTTTTCCTTTATTCACATTTAAGATATTTCCTTTTCCTTTTTTTGGATACGGTATATCGATTTATTTCTCCGCTTGAAGTTCACTTTTTTAATTCGCTTTATTGTTAATTGGCTAGTGGTACGTTTTCTCACGGATATTTCTTTCTTTTCTTCGTTTAGTTTCTGCTGCCATTTTCTTTTAGTTCGACACCACACAAATTCAGCTACAACCGGTTACCATCAATCGTAACAACGCTCTCTTCACCCTTTACTTTCGCCCTCTTCATCTGTGATTTCACAACCGAATCTCCTTATTTTCGTTTTTATTTTGGATCGCGTACTTCATTTGATTAAACCGTGATTTATATTGGTGCGTTCGGATTGGTCTTCTTCCCGCTACAGTAGTAACCTTTGAAGGTTACAATGACATTTTTTGAAATTGTCAGAATTTTGATTTGCTTTGCTTTGCTTTGATTTGCTTTAAATTTTCGCGCCAAGCCTACTGAATTTGCATTTAACGCCTGGCCTATTTATTCAGAAAAGGACCCGAGAACTAATTTATTTCCCAGCAAGAGCATAAACAAATATGGCCGATGATTCGAAGATCAGCGTTGCTCGTGTTTACCCATTTCAGCCATAGTTTTCAACATGGCGTCTCGTCACTTACTCAACATGGAAAATTAGGAATATTCTGGCGCGTTGGGAAGTTTTTTGATGGGAGGAAATGACAATTTTACAGAATATTTTGACGCTTCGAACTCAGTAGCAGTCAATTCGATCGAGAGCAGTTGACTTCATTGCTGCACTTTCCTGTAATAGGCGAGTGGTCTGGGATGGAGAACGACGGATTTTGAAGAACTGTATGGCGACTTAGGTCAATGAACAATGACAAAAGAACTGGCTCGGGATGTAAGTGGTTTTTATTTATCGAGTCACTGTGAGGTTTGATGAATAGCAGAATCAATACTGAATATGTCTCGATCGAGAGCAGACGGGACCATGAGGTCCTGATTGTTATATTTAGAAATTTTACAAATTTCCATATAGTTTCCTATATTATTTGGACGCCATTATGGGCGAAATGCGCAAGTGCGCCCGCTATCTTGTCCAATATTTCTGCCAATGCTAATCCGACACCCGCAGTATCAACTACACTTGATTCCAAGGATCCAGTACCATCCAGGTATCCCAGTTACCCTGCTCACAGGGTCTAGTTTGAAGTCTATGTCGTACTGGAAAGGAATCATTGATGGATCTTTAGTTTTCTAAATGCAGTAGTTCCTGGAAGGTTTTTCTAGATATCATGCAAGAGGAAAAAAGCCCATCTCTTGGTATTTCGGAGATTGATACATCTTTGAATTTTTATGTGTCACGCTTGTCATGCAACTGATATAATAAGATGGAGAATATACGAAAACTGGAACTCAAATCTGGCTACAATGTGGAAGAGCATAACGTGATCATCAAAATAGCTCATAAAATCGTAAATAAACAATGTAAGAGTGTTAGGTTAGATTTTTTTACAAATTGTAGTGATTATGCCAGTAAACGGTGGCGACAAGTAGGCACACCATCTATATTTCATGGTCGCCAGCTAGTAAATTTTGCCGGACTTTGAGTTCGTCTCAAGATAGAACAACACAAATGCACAAGGAAATTTTTAGAGTAACTTTTTAACCATCCCTTTTCTTTTTAAAATATATTTTCACAAAAAAAACTACACCACAATTATAAGGACATATTGGGCTACAAATTATGAAAATAAGAGTGAAAGCAAAGTTTGGGCGACTTGCCGCTGTTTGTCTGATGCTGACAGTAGCTCTTAAAATTCCTTTCCACAAGAAGCTGCAAGGGTAATTAATGCAATTGTGAACTGCCAACAGCGATAAGAAGTTGTTTATGCGTCACCACCGAGTGGTTGATCAGCGTAACAGATGCTGACCCAAACACTTCTTGAGAAGGGAGATAAGATATAGTCCCTGAGATAATGTGCGCGCAGTACAAGCCAATCTTTTGGTGCGTAAATTTCCGGGACTGCCCGCTAAAATTTAAATGGAGAGAATGGCCAAAATGATTCGCTAATTTTACCGTAGTTATTCTTTCGCTTAGGTGGGAAAATAAGAGTCTGAATATTTTGTTTTCTTTTTAATGTGCTGTGAAAAGAGCTCCCGACTGTTTCGAATTGCTTTCTACTTTCGTCATTTAAAGCTGCTTTGTGAGAATAAAAATCGGTTACAGAACAGGTGAAACCACTTTATCCTCTCTTGGTAAGACACACTGAGGAAATAAGACAAAAATAACTTACAACTCACGTCCTTTCGATCCGTGCATTATCTTTCTGTTCCTCGTTTTCGCCTTTGTGACTGATAGCTCACGCGCTTTGCGCTCGGCCCATGCATTTTCAAGACCGAGGTCATAGTTTTTCATCATACGGACCGACCCTTAGCCGGTATTATTTTTCTAACTTAGCGAAATTCTTTCCGAAAGAACCCGAATGATTTAGGGCTGTAAATACGGCAAGATCTTCCATAAACAGAACAGTTTTTGAGCGAGTAAATGGCAGTTAAAATAGAGGTGATGCAATTTAAAGAGAAATGCTTCACCGAAACAATTCATTTGCGTAATAGTAAAGGTGATTTAAAAGGCCTCCAAGCAAACTTTGAAACATTATCTTTGCAAGTATCTGTCACCATCTGACACCTGTCAATTAGGGAGCGCGTAAGGAAGAAAAAAGCGCACGCACACTTGAAAAACAACGAAACTAGCTTAGCAAGGACTGCTGCGGCAATGTTTTCTTCAAAACAGGCCATGATCTAAGGGAAATTATTATTCACTTTCATCGACGATTAATTCATGTACGAAGATTTACCTCTGTTCATTACGTAAACAGCGAGGAAGGTAATAGTAAGTAAATTCAAATTTTTTTTATTTCGAAGTGGTGAGAGTTTGCTCGTTTGTTTGTTGCAATGGCGTGTATATATCTGGTCTTTCCTCCACAAAAACTAAATTCGAATGATACACTCCAACGAGACACAAGAAGATTTAATGCGGCCTTTTTTCCAGTTTCTGTTGTGCTATTTGTGGTACAAGTCTTCAAATTGAACGGACTTGGAAAGACTCACCAAGAGCGTTGTAAAACTGAAATCAAAACTTCGCTCGCTCTTTCACCACGAACGAGTTGTTTGAGAAAATTCAGATATTAAATGAATGAAAGTTCCATCGATTAGTTCAACTTTAACCAAATACCTCGTGTTTTAACTTTCTAGGTACTTTTTGTGAACGATTAAAATTAATTATAGACGGGTTTTAAGCCGCTTGTCTCGTAATGACACTATTGCTAATACGAATTCATTCTAAAACCAATATTTTTCTGTCAACCAAAGTGATTTGAGAGAGCGGAAAGAGATGATTAATAAGATATTTATCGGCTTGAGGTTGTGACCAACGTAAAAATACTGCCCAGCCGGAAAAACGAGATATATTTATGAAAAATGAAAGTAGGGATGTACTCGGCGACTCACGAAAGCGTTACCTTGGCTCGTGGGCAGAGATAGGAAAATACTGATCGGGTAGAGAACCAATTAGATTGCAGGATTCTTTACCGTGGCTTCTGAAATAGAAATATGTATGGACCCCAAATACGGTGTATTTTCTGCGACTTCATAAGAGTGATTTCACATCGCCGTGTAAATCTTTCACTCGCCTGCTCGAAACGGTTTCCTCGACGAACGTTTTGATACCAAAAACTCTAATAAAGAAACGTTTGTGAGGAAACCATGGCAAGTGATCTCTCTCTTTGTGCTGTTATGTGGCGTATCATGCACCACATGCGATATCCACGTCTTTGAGCATAGGTGATTTGCAGATTTGTATGTAAACATAACTACGACTATGATTCCGCCGTGGCGTAGGTAAGTTAACCTTCTTAGCAAGAACCACTCTGCTTGATTTTCATTGGATATTAAAAGATCAGATTTGACACATCTGGTGCGCATCGCGGAGCCAAATTGAGCAATATATGAGAAGGCTGATTACCAGTCAAACTCCAGAAATTTGTTTTTCATACATCTAGAATTATCTCTTTCTAACCGAGGTTAGTACGGACCGAGCTTTTCTGCTTGGAGTTATAGCCCCTTCGAAGCTGGCTGCACAGTGAAATACGACCCGCTAAATTGATCACTAATAGCGCACATACTGAATGAGGAATATGATAACTGTAATATATATTATCCACGAAAGAAGATTACATATAAGGGTCTTTTATCTTTTTTTCCCTAATCGTCCTTCACCATAACTGCACATAAACATCCTTCCTCAAACGTATGTCTTACCTTTCTCTGCCCCGCATAGCCTTTGTCCTGAAACATACAGCGTGATAAATATCAATAACAGGACCAGCAAGACAGCCATGGTGAGCAAACAAGCGATCTTCCAGTGCGCAGCTGTTACCCACCCCCTGTTAGTCTTCTGTCGCTGTTCTTCATCAATACACAATGGTTCCATTCTGAAACGTAACGAAATGTTTACCTTGGTTTTATTAAACGTACGCAATACCAAAAGGAAATACAACAAAAAAGGATTCCTGATCGCAGGTTGGTGAAAAATTTCGAGTTCTGTATGTAGTTTTCGCATTTGAAAATGAAAGTATTAAGTCAACATTTTTTTATACAAATTTCACTATTTGCCGTTTGTATATCCAAGAATCGAAACGACAATTGCAAACGTCGTGTACCACTTTCGCAAAGAGTTTTAACTCTTCACTCCTAACATAAGCAGGCATTAAATTTTTCAAAATCCGAAATTCTTCCAGGTGAATGTCGGCATAACTTGTTGACAGGCTTGGAGAATTGATACTATTTTTTCTAGTGCAGGGGGCGGCTAAGGTGTTGCTTTCGCTGATGTTTTTCTTTTTTCTTCTGATCGAAAGTTGATGTGAAACGGAACCAGTCATTCTTTTGGCTGTGTTATAAAAGATTAACGTATCAAATTACCGACACTGTGCGGCCAACAGTCCTTTATACTGACACAGCATTCGCCTGCTTTATATTGGTAATACAGAAGTTTGAGTCACGTATCACAGATGATCCAAGTTGGCTAAAATCTTCATTGGCAAGTCATTCCGACAAAATCCTCTAATGCCGCTCATTGGATTCGATTTTAAAAAAGCTAGACAACTGAATGCGATACTAACATACTGTTTTTGCGAATAGTTCCCCTAGTAAGACAGTTTTTTCATAGTTGCAAAAAACATAACAAAACATAACATTAAACATTTAACTGCGAATCAAGGACAGCAAAGCCAACTTAATTAAATATTTTGCAAATAACGCAAGGAAAATTCAAAACCAACCTGAGGTACTGATTCTGGAGTGAAATGACAAAATAATTACAAGCTTTCAAGTGCAAGGTCAAGATTCAACCGTATATCTCGTGTTCAAAATGGAATTTATCCCCGAATTCTAGCTGCAGTGGTTACATATGTATTTCATCATCGAACCATTTCGAGAAACCATACCGATATCACGTGATGGATGTTTTCTTAGGACTGGACCATTCAGGAAAAGAGTTGAATCACGTGCAGATATGAAAACTGAAATGAATATTTCGTCATTTTTAACTCGTTACTTGCGCGCATGCGCAAGAGCGAGTTGCAGATATGATGTGGAGAATGGCACTCGCTCGCTCGCTCGATTGGTCGATTCCTGTAAACTTTTTTTCAATTTTAGGCTTTTGAGTGCATTTGATAGTTTTTGGCGAGTAATAAACAAACGAAATGGCGACCTTTGTTGCTAAGAACAGTGGTGAGGTGAAAAAGAAGCCAATGATAATCTTAGAAGAGTTTATTTTTTTTTCGTTTCAGTTTCAACAAGCGGCGCTAGCGACTGGCAGGCGTGCGAGGATTCACACTGAAATAAGAGAACAACCTTCGTTTTCCATAAGATTGTTATTTACAATCCTTGAACTTGAAAACAATCCAAAGATCCATCAAAAATATCACTTACTCCGAAGCGCTCGGAGTTTTACAGGTGTTCAAAAGCTTTTTCTGTTATGGCGTGAGATTGGGGACAAAATCGATCATTGTATTTCGTATCATGTGTTTTTCCTGTGTGAAGCAACAAAAGGTGCCGGCGACTGACGAAATTACAGGTTAACACGAAAATCAAATAACACCTAAACAAACAATTTTAGCTACCGATCTCCAGTGAATTTTTAAAGAACAATTTTCTTTTAAGTTTCAAGACATTTTGAAGATTCTAAATAGATATTACGTACCAAAATGCGAAACTTATACACCACAAAATGGATATATAGGCCTGAAATGAAATTCTATCTTGTTCTTGATCATACGTTGCCTAGCACGTGACCAAAATCTACCCAGGTGGAAATCCAAAATGTCGGTGGCAGTCTTGGCTTAGTTATGTCACTCAAAACTCGTTCCCGTTTGTCTCATTTGATAAAGAGGGAATCATTAATTTTTTCTCGTTAAGACAGTATTGCCTTGATTTTCCAATATTTACAATGATAGACAGTAAATTTCACTTTTCACCCACATTTACTTCCAACCTTTTCTATTGAAACAGAAACACAAATGATATATGTATGTTATTTGCCGGCTGGGGGGTCCGTATGGTGAAAAACATTTCAAGACCGAGGTCACAGTTTTTCACCGTACGGACCGACCCCTTAGCCGGTAAATAACTTCTTTTTTTAACTTGACGAAATTCTTTCCGAAAGAACCCGAATGATTTAGGGCTGTAAATATGGCAAGATCTTTCATAAACTGAACAATTTTTGAGCGAGTAAATGGTAGTTAAAATAGAGGTGATACAAATTAAAAAGAGATGCCTCACCGAAACATTTTCATTTCCATAACGATAAAGGTGATTTAAAAGGCTTCCAAACAAACTTTGAAACATTATTTTTACAAGTATTGTAAGTACATTTGAAAAACAACGGAACTGGTTTGGCTTGGACTGTAACGACAACGTTTTCTTCAAAAACGGTCAATGATCTAACGGAAAGTATTATTCACTCTTATCGACGATTCATTCATGAACGAAGATTTACCTGTGTTCATTAAGTAAACGCCGAGGAAAGTAAATGCGAGTAAATTCAATTTTTGTTATTTTGAAGTTGTGAGTTTGTTCGTTTGTTTGCTGCAATGGCGTGTGTAAATCTGGTCTTTCCTCCAAAAAAACTACATTCGAATGGCACACTCCAACGAAACAAACGGGGATTTAATGCGGCCTTTTCTCATTGAACTCCTTCAATTTCTATTGTGCAATTCACGGTACAAATGTCCAAATTGAACGGACTTGGAAAGACTCACCGAGAGCGCGAATTAGTTGTAGAACTTAAATTAAAACTTCACTCGCTCTTTTACTGCGAACAAATTGTTTGAGAAAATTCAGATATTAAATTAATAAAAGTTACATCGTTTAGTTTAACTGTAACCAAATACTTCACGTTTTAACTTAGTATGTACTTTTTGTGAACGATTAAAATTAACTGCAGACGGTTCTTAGGCCGCTTGTCAACCAACGTAATTGACACCATTGCTTATACAAATCCATTCTGAAACCAATATTTTTCTGTCGACCAAAGTGATTTGAGTCAGAGAAAACAGAGGATTCATAAGTTATTTATTGGCTTAAGGTTGTGACCGATGTGTTTGCTTAAAAATACTGCACAGCCGGAAAAACGAGATATATTTATGAAAAATGGCAACGAAAGTTGGGATGTACTCAGCGACTCACGAAAGCGTTACCGTGGCCCGTGGGCAGGATAGGAAAATACCAACCGGGTAAAGAACCAATCAGATTGCGGGATTCGTTACTGTGCCCTCTAAAAAAAAAATAAATGTTTAAAATACATGACATCATTCTCCCTTGTCAAATGTAATAGCATGATCATTTCAATTGTAATGCCTTCTTATCCCAACGTTACTTTGTTTCTTTGCTAAATTAGTGAACACTGAACTACTCCTCGTACTCTAAATATGACAATCAACCACAAAATTCCCTAAACCAGATAACCTTAAACATAATCCAAAAAATTAGATAAGTCATCTGTCAATTCACGAGTTTGCTCACAGAGCACTTTGATTGTGTCTAGTGCATAACACCTAGACACCTTGCAAAAGCGGTAAGAGATTGAGTGTCAACAAATGACGTAATGCTTTATTGGTTTTTGTAGCTTACTGCTTAAAGAGGCGTAAACTGCTATGGTGTCCTTCTGAGTAAGTGAGTGTAACAACGGAATCGAGCCCACAATGAACTCTGCCGATTTTAATCCGATATTCCCCGATCTTAACTCCTTTTTGAATCTACGGACTTCTGTGAAGTCGTAGATACTATGCTATCCAGAGTGTAAGTCCTTCCGTATGTCCATAACAATGGAAACCTGCGGATAATGCTCGGAATTCAGTTCGGTCTTCTCCAATATCGTTCGATTTTCGTATCTCGCGTCAGCGATCGTGATCGCAATTTTTTGTCCCTGCAGGTTTTGTGTCGCATTGCTGCGATTCTTTGCACCGCCAAGGAAATATTTGCTCACCCCAAAGGAGTTCAGCCGTCGTATTGCTGCGATTATTTGTTCCGCGATTGATTATTTTAGTCAAAAATCGAAATGAAAGATTAAAATCGCTAAATATTCTCGCATGTGTGCAAATAGGCATGTGGATCAAATTTCAAAGTGAATTATGCATATTTTTTTCGTGTGTGAGAAAATCTCAAGTTTCATGGTATCTATAAATAGGAAGCAAGAGGAAAACATCGCCAGAAATCAAGGATATTTCGAGAACACTAACAATTATCAGCGGTATATCGTATTACACTCCGGAACAATAGAGTATCAAGAGAATTCAATATGGCGGCGATCACGGCTCGATCTGCAAAGAAGAGTGTTTCGTACCATGAGTTATACAATTTGAGCACCGCAGATCTTCTATTTGATGAAAAGAAAAAGAAAAGAAGACCTGCAAGTAAATCTTTGGGATTTTCGAGGCAGAGCGTTGACATGATGTCCGAATTTTGATTTGCTTTAATTTAATTTTCGCGCTAAGACCACTGAATTTGCATTCAATGCCTGGCATATTTTTATTCCGAAAAGGACCTGAGAACTCATTTATTTCCCTGCAAGATCATAAACAAATAGGGCCGACGATTCGAAGATCAGCGTTGCTCGTGTTTAAATGTTTCAGTCATAGTTTTCAACATGGCGTCTCGTCACTTACTCAACATGGAAAATAGGGGATATTCTGGCGCGTTGGGAACTTTTTTGATGGGAGGAAATGGCAATTTTACAGGATATTTGGACGCTTCGAACTCTGTAGCAGTCAATTCGATCGAGAGCAGTTGACTTTATTGATGCACTTTCCTGTAATAGGCGAGTGTTTGGGATGGAGAACGACGGATTTTGAAGAACTGTATGGCGACCTAGGTCAATGATCAATGACAAAAGAACTGGCTCGGGAAGTAAGTGGTTTTTATTTATCGAGTCCCTGTGAGGTTTGATGAATACTGTCTCGATCGAGAGCAGACGGGACCATGAGCTCCTGATTGTTATATTGTAGAAATTTTACAAATTTTCATACAGTTTCTTATATTATTTGGACGCCATTATGGACGAAATGCGCAAGCGCGGCCGCCATCTTGTCTAATATTTCTGCCGATGATGACCAAGAGATATTTCGGGACGACAGTTTTATTCAAAACAATTCTTGATTTGCTGTTATAAGAGAAAAACGTTCGAATTTCTTACGTGCACAAAACCCACGCCGTAAAATTCATCATGCTTAGATCGTTGTTTCGTTGACTTCACGGCAAGAAATTGCGTAGCGTTATGATGAAATTTCTGAAAGTACTACAATTTGACGTAAAATCTTCAATTAAACAATACTTTTTGAACACGTAATATTTACCGACCAATGGAGTCATCAAATTGTCGCTAGGCCCTGCTTGAATTTCGAAAGTTGGGTATTCGGTTTACAGCCACAATTCGCATCGCTTTAGAGAACCGTTGTGTCGTTGACTCGAGAGTTTGTTCTGTCACCTTTAAGACCTTGACGTCCATTATTTTCCAAACAGAGTATTCTGTAGCATTCCTACTTTATATGCTGAGTTCCACAAGGTCTAACTCGATCGCAAAGGAACGAAAAATCCGACTTAAATATTTTGAAGGTCGGCCGTTTCATTTTCAAATATTCGATCATTTAGAGTGAACGCATAGAATAATGCCCCTTTAATACCCCCTAAAGCCATCAACATATTTTTGCAAACGAAGGATTCTGATTGGTTTTTTTATCTCCTAACGATAGAGGAAGTTTGGGGACAAAAATTCTACTTAGTAAGGGAGGTAGGGGCAGTTACGGGTGGTTCAGGTGTCAGTGTGTTAGCATATTATATTTATACTAATAATATATTTGTTTCGTTCATCGCGGAGCTTGCATTTTTGGTTGCACTATATCTTGAGTTGTGAGTAATTTCTAGTGTCGTTTCAGGGCGGTTAAATATGGTATTCTAAGTAATAACAGGTGCAGTAAGCTATATGCGGTCATCGACTGCCTATTTTTTGTGAAGTTTACAGTACGTGTCAAGATACATGAGGTAAGCGATCATCTCGTAACACAAATTTTACGAGAATGCGTAACCAGTGAAGTGGCGTAACCACTTGGATATTTAGTCATGAGATCTGTCGTGTTAAGGCGGATATCCTTATTTGTTTAGCAAAACTCCTGAGGCAAACAAAGGAATATTCGGAATCGAAGAAGAAAAAGTTGTAGAGGACAATGTGCTTTGTCAACTGTCGCGTTTTAAGGGGGGACTGAGGTGGCGAGGAAAGTTTATCATTTGGCAAGTAAACCAAACTTTTCTAAGATACTCATACCTGCTCTCGCCTTTATAATTGATCTTTTGTAGTTTGTTAATCGTCACTTTGCTGTTAATCGACACGTGGTCGGCGCCGGCCATAAGGTTAGTATAGAGTTAACAGATTTTACGACTTTATTTTCTGCACGAGGATCCACCCCCCAATTACCAAGACATTGTATAGTTTTGTATTTTCCTTTCGTTTTAACTTTTAGATTCTCTGAAGTCGTTTAATCTTAATTTCATTTTGTAAGACTATTGGAACGCCCCAAATATGCGCGAAAAGTCGTCGCAAATTGTACCTAAATTGTATCTATCTTTGTTTTACAGAACTAAATATTTGATGGAAATTCACATGTTGAAATCTGTGCGATTTATTCATATCAAAATGGGGTGACCGCCTAATAGAGCTGAAAATGATACAAAGGGGCAAACAAAACTCTCGGGTCTTTGAACACCGACCACTTGATGCGGGGTGACCGCTTCATACAGTGCTGCTTAATACAGTTCGACTGTACGTTTTGTCAGTTATCCACCGACATGCAGAACTCTTGTTGCGATGGTTCCCTGTACAAGACTGCTTTTACATAAATCTGACATCTGTAATTCATAACCTTTTTATTATCTTCTGAGCCAGAAGTAAAAGAGGGAGGCTTAAAATGAGTTATCACAGGCTATATTCACAAACTGTTTTATCGTTTGAATCCAACTGGAATTAAGATAGAACTGTAAAAGCTGTGTCTTTTGCTTCACATCAGTCACAAAGAAACGAACAGGATTGTTTGTATATTTGCTCCAAAAGTGTGCCAGTGTCAAAAACAACGTGTGTTACGTGCAAAAAATACTTGTTTCCCTACAGTAAAACAGTTAAGACCAGCCTTTTTATTTAATACTTTCTCTCCAGCAGAAACACAGTGGATCAATTTGCATATTGAGAAAACTCGGAACTCAGTCTAATTGTTAAAAAGGCTATGAAAAACTTCTTTGAAAACGACTGCACTTCGGTACACCTATGAAACCACTGACATCCATTCAGCATACCTTCAAGGTAGACCTGTAGCGCAGTACAGCAGTATGCATGCAATTTCATCTTGCACTAGACAAACGTTTGCAGCGCGGACCGGCTTTTTCATAATAGAACCTTCCCTTATCTCGAATCGTAGGTCATTTTTGCTGCCATTAAATCTACAACATCACAAAAAAAGCCCGAACGAAGCAATGAGTTGTAAAAAAGTATTGAGAAGCAGCCACAAATATCAAGAAAAGATAAAAACCAAGCGACTCTTTAGCGAACATGGCGGCAGAAAGAAGTCCTCAATAAGGCTGAGTCATGAAATAAACTAAGGGAACATTTATTAATCACAATGTATTTTGACAAATGTCAACTAAACAAGTTTTAAGTTTTTTCGAGACGACAATAATGCATGCTTATGATGTCAAACAAAACAGCTATTCGTTCTCTAGAGTTGTTCATTAATTATAAAGTTTTCAGTGGGCGATCTATCGTTTACTTTTATTCATAGTTCTTGATTTATTAATGGCACTAAAGAAAGTTTTTTGGAGAAACCTGAATAAGTTTTGTTGTCCGTCAATAAACAGAAATCAATCCTGTATACTGGTTATCATTTTTAAGTCAATAAGAAAGCCTCAGTACGGCCTATAGTTTAAACTTGAATCGTGTTTCGAACCCGTTACGACAGTCAAGCGTTGTTCAAATAAATTAGATGCGAACATAGGCGTCGTGAAATGTCATATCCACGATAAACATGTTCCTACCCTCCAAAATTATTAAGGTATTAGATAATCGATAACCTTTGAGGGCCGCTTCACCATTTTTTAGGAAATAGCCAACATATTCGAGTTCATTTTATAAGATTGTGCCGAACTTTAGCACCTGTAGGGGTCACCTTGAATTGAATGAGTCAGACTGCACATGTTTAATAATAACAACAATAAAGATGATGATGATGATAGTAATAATAGTAATAATAATAATAACAATAATAGTAATAATAATAATAATCTGTCTTTGATAAATCAGAAACAACAAACGTGTAACTTTACAATATGTTAACAAGGAAATCATAAGTATAGTTAAGAATATGTCAAAATTGTAGCATTATAGCATCATGTACAAAAAGAGGCTCAAAACATTTGATTAATAGAGCTTTCATGTATATAATTTCACAAAAAAAAAGAATAGCCCTATGTAAAGGCTAATCCATGTTATTAGGGCGAAACATGCAAACGTAACGCACCAGAAGTTTCCAATTAATATTAAAAAAAAGAACGATTTAAATGTCTTCTGTCCACACTAAAAAGGATAACCGTGCGCTACCTTACGCATGCGCATAATAAGGGCCAAAATTTTTAACCTCGATACTATTGCTGTCGTTGGTGTATGCAATGATAATGGTGCTCTATTGCGTAATTAAAATCAAAATCATTAAAGTATCTCGCAGAGAATCAAAGTCTGAGTAAGCTCATTTTCGTAACAAAAATTGAGCAAGTTATTTGTTATTTGATCCGAGGGAAGTCGGCAAAATAGCCAAATAGGGAGTGAGCAATATCTTTATAATGCGTTCGGAAGTTTGCATTTTGCAACTTTGCAATTTTTCAACCAGCGAGAACAACAATTATATTAAAAAACCGACACAAACATAAAAGGAGACGGTAAAACAGGCAAACTGTTTAGGGCACGAGAAAACACGTCTTCACGGTGCGAATGGTTTTTGTTTTGCATCTCATCAGTTGATAGGAAAACCAAATCAAGACATTCCCGAGTTACTTTCCACACTCATTGGTAGGATAAAAAAGAAAAGATGCGGGCACACATCAGATTATCAACAAAGAGTTTTCAAAGGTTGTTTTTAATGTAACATCCTTCACAATGTTCACAAATCATATCATGGATGTTTTCACTTCAGCACGATGGCTCAATTATCTTCACTGAGCCCTTGATGTGAGCTTTGAACTCGCGCCACTGAAACACGTTGCCCACCCCTGTAAGGCACGACTTTGACATGCGTGCGATTTCTTGGTCTTTTATGACGTGATCCCAAATGTTGACACCTGTCATTTCACCGATGAAAGATTGATGGGCTTCAAATTTTCCCCCCTTTGAGTCTTGCTCCTGCCCTAGTACCAGGGATCCATTTGCACGAATCATGTGACCTGTGGGGACATTAACAGGAAATTAAGGAAAAAGATAAATTCACCAGTTAAAAAAGATTCAACTTTATCTTTTGCTTTGATTAAGATTAAGATCTCTGAAGGAAATGATAAAAAGCTGAAAAGTGAGTACATCCTTCCCTTTTTTTAATTTTCCTAATCAATAATTTACCGAATAAGTGAGTCATGTTGCTCTATTTGTTCCAATTACTCTTTGGGAACTACGCACTTTATCTTTAAATGACTAACATAACGTACACTGTAGCATTTAAGTGATAAATTTCATAATCGTTTATCAAGTGATTTCACCATCACAGTCACGTGCATTTTTGTCAAGGTTTTGCATGTTTTTCAAGTATTTCTTTTTTGGCATCAGTGATCATTACCTCGTCAGAGTTTGTCAGATATATTTTCCTTGTTTTGCGCATTTCTCGGTTTCTCGAGTATCCTTAGTCTTCTTTCGCCTTTTTCAGCTTCTTAGGGTGGTTTTTCTCAGCGTTACTTACAGATCACATATAGAGCATTCAGGAGGGAATTTTTCACTAATCGTTTCTTCTCCGCAGAAGGCAGTTTAGTTCACAACGCAATTATTTACGGTTAGTGTCCGGGACAATTTTACGCAGTTTCCTCTCAGGGAGATTCGCTTACAGTGTCCGTTAAAATGTAAATGCAAACTGGGTTTTTCGGAGTGAAATCAGAAACAGAGAACTGACAACATTCAATAGACAGCATACAATAGCTGACAACATTCAATAGTCAACAGCAAACATTGGTTTAGGTAGCTTCCCTGAAGAAAACAACCTTTTAACTGACCGTGTTTAACGAAACAGCTTTAAGAGATGTTTAAGCTTTGTTTTGTATGGAGTACAAGTCTATCTTCGTCTATCTATAACTACTTTTAAGTCTACTTGTACTTTGTACTTCGTTTATTCAAATCAATCTTGTGGATTCCTGGCGGTTTTGTCATTTCGGCCGCCTCGTATTAGCAGTTACACACACTTAACATTAAATACTATTATAGGGACAATTACTAAAAGAAGAATTTACCTGTTTGGAGACTTTTACCACGAGCGGCAACCGAACCATCTTGAAATAATTTCCATGATCCAGTGGTTTTCTCCCATGTTAAGCAGATATGATGCCACTTTCCATCATTGGCGGATACAGAAGTATAACCACTAAAATTAGCAGCAAAACGCGAGAAGTGTACTTTGAGTATTTTAAAGTTTACAGCAACATTAAATCAAAATAACTGTTGGGATTAATAACAGGACAAAACTTCAGATGAAATACCCAAACCTTCCATGGTCGTTGATGTAGATCCTAAATAGTCTAGAGTCAGTCAGGAGAAGCTCGTTGTTTTCTCCAGATACAGCATAGCTCAGGAGTGCTCCTTCATTTCTAGTATCAGCGGTTTTCATCCACAGACAAACCGTTACAGCTGACAGGTTTGGCATGCCACGTGTGACGATGACGTAATCACTGGTTCCTCTCTGCGGAAATTGTAGAGCGTATCCTGCAACTGAAGAATTACTCAGTTTTTTTATTTGTCAATGCCGCTTTCTTCTCTGATTGTACCATGATTATTTTTACATCATAATAGTTGATAGGGTGATGCGAGTTTCCATAGGAAGGTAAAGCAAAATCAAGCAATCCTACATTGCTTACAACAGACAAGTGAAAATTATTTAAAAGATGCATACCTGGCATAGCCAATGCCTTTATCGTTTCAGACGTGTTCTTAAATTGCAAAGAGAGCTCTTCGATTGACTTAATCACGACATCCAGTTTCCTTACGACACTTTTGTTAAACGAGTGAGGACTTGTGTACCACGCCTTGATTGTCTTGTTAATGAGAGCCAGTCTTCCTGAAGAAATTGAGACATAAACAAAGATCTTTCAATAATAAATGTGAAGGACAAAAAACATATTGATTCATGGTGTGAATTCGAAATGTCAAAAAAGACAAATTTCGATTCTTACGGAATCAAAATGAATTTCACAATGAGATTATCGCTGTTTCCAAGTATCATTTCCAAGTTACACTGCCCTGCGTGATTGTAATTTTCACATAATTTACAAAGTGGTATTGAAGGTTATCTGTGTAAGGAAAAGATATCTGGGATTTTCCATGAACTGAGATTTTGACACGCAAGTATATTTAAATGAAATTAAATCGAACTGTCAAATAAATCTTTTACACTTTTGAAAGTCTATTTTCAGGAAACAATGTCGGTGTTGATAGAAGGTTTGTGTGGAATACATTCGAAGAAATAAAGCCAAAGATCACTAAGTCATTCGCAAGCAAAGGTTAGATGCGATCGGATTGCGTTACATCACATCCTTGAACATACTTTAGATGCGTACTTTCCACTTGCATATTGGTAAAATTTTCGCGCTTCAAATTGGCGTTTTACGTCGTTTTTATATGACCTCTTTTCTGTGGAACCTGTCTTACGTGGGCCCCCCCCCCCCCCCAGCCATTCTTCGTAGGTGACCACCTAATACAGGTTTAACTGTGTAGGAAAATGATATCACAAGGGAGGATTGGTGACTCAACGTGAACAGCCACAAGTAGGAGAAATGTTCATCATTGAGTCAGACTTGTTTTTCGTTTTGCATCTTCTTGTTTGAGAGAGAGGCCCAAGTTTCCTTCAATGGCTTTGAAGATTGAGTCTTGGTTATCTGTAGATAATCGCGACAAAATAAAGCTAAAATGACCGATCACACACTTAGGTGGTACAAAGAAAAATTGTGAAATTCCACCATCAAACCTTATAGAAAAGGCTTCCGTTTCACTGCCTTCAGTTTCTTCAAAGACGTTAAATGAACAGTGAAATAAGAGTGCAGATGCACACGCATACACACGACTTAAAGTGCATACCTTGTATTTCCAAAGCAGTTGTCCTCTGAGATGCGTTCTTAACATATGCATTTACTAAATCCAGTTTTCTTCCCATATTTACGTCCAGTGAGTCAAGACGTTTGGACAATGCTTCAAAAGCTTTGTACATTGAGTCCATCTTTTCTGTAGACAATCATGACAAATAGAAAAGGATTTTAAGACAAGCGATTACCCATTTAAGTGCCAAAGACAAAGGACAAACTGGGTTTCCCGGTGAGGATTCTAGCCCATCCTATTGCAGCCCAAATACTCCAGCAGCTGTAATGCAAGCATTAAAGTTCTGTAAAGTTTTGTCAAATTATCCAGTTTTCCCAAAGACGAGTTAACACATCTGACCTAAAACTGATTTCTTAAAACAAGGACGGCTGGTTTACCAACTAAGAGCAGGCACATCTATATAGATGACAACAACGACCTCCACACCAGCTATGACCTTTTCACAAATCAAAACCTCATTAAAGAAACACCACCACAAGTTCTAAATATACATACCTTGCATTTCCAAGACCGTTGTCCTTTGAGATGCGTTCGTGACATTCAAATTTACGAGATCCTGTCCGATTTGTTTGTCTTGCCAGTCAAGGCGTTTGGACAAAGCTTCAGTGGCTTCGTTTATTGAGTCCAGTTTTTCTAGAGACAGCCATGATAAAGAAAGGTGTTAAAAGAACTGATTGTTTACGAAAGAGGGACAAGGTGCTGGGTAATGATTTGAGCCCTTGAGCAAACCAGACGTTTTACTGACTGAAATAAAAGAGCTAAGCCTCACTGAAAAAGCTCAACATTCTCTGCATTTGAGGGCCGGCTCTTTTCTTTAATGAGGCCGCTTTTCACGGCAAAGGGGGGGAGGGGGGGTTGGTAGCGGATGTGTTGCATTGACTGATGCATGATAGTTGCGCAAGAACCGCATTAATTGGCGCAGGAGTGCTCAAGTGAGTCAAAGAAGAGAAAGTGTAGGTCATCAGCAAGACGTTTCAATCGCAAGAAGCTTAAAAATTCCTTTCCATAAGAAGCTGCAAGGGGTAATTAATGCAACTGTGAACTGCCAACAGCAATGAGAAGTTGTTTTGCAACGTTTTGGTAACTTCCCAACTAATGTGTCACCAACGAGTGGTTGATCAGCGTAACAGATGCTGACCCAAACACTTCTATTGAGAAGAGAGATAAGATATAGTCTCTGAGATAATGTGCGCGCAGTACAGGCCAATTTTTTGGTGCGTAAATTTCCAGGACTGCCCGCTAAAATCTAAATGGAGAGAATGGCCAAAATGATTCGCTAATTTCACCATAGTTACTCTTTCATTTGGGTGGGAAAATGAGAGTCTGAATATTTTGTTTTCTTCATGATGTGCTATGAAAAGAGCTCTAGACTGGATTTAACTTGTTTCGAATTGCTTTCTACTTTCGTCATTTAAAGCTGCTTTGTGAGAATAAAAATCGTTCACAGAACAGGTAAAACCATTTTATCCTCTCTCGGTAAAACACACTGAGGAGATAAGGCAAAAATATCTTACAAATCTCGTTCTTTCGATCCGTGCATTATGTTTCTGTTCCTCGTTTTCGCCTTTGTGACTGATGGCTCACGTGCTTTGCGCTCGGCCCATGAGTCAAGAAGAGAAAATAACTCTTGGTATGGACCCCAAATACGGTTGGCAATAAGAGGTATATTTTTTGCGACTTCATAGGGGTGATTTCACATCGCTGTGTAAATCTTTCACTCGCTTGCTCGAAACGGTTTCCTCTACGAACGTTCTGATACCAAAAACTCTAATAAAAAAAAGGTTTCTGAGGAAACCATGGTAAGTGATCTCTCTCTTTGTGCTTTTATGTGGTGTATCAGGCACCTCATGCGATATCCACGTCTTTGAGCATAGGTAATTTGCAGATTTGTATGTAAACATAACTACGACTATGATTGCATCGTGGCGTAGGTAAGTTAACCTTCTTGGCAAGAACCATTTTCCTTGATTTTCATTGGATATTGAAATGTCAGATTTGACACATCCAGTGCGCATCGCGGAGCCAAATTAAGCGATATATGAGAAGGCTGATTACCAGTCAAACTCCAGAAATTTGTTTTTCATACATCAAGAAATACCCCTCACTAACCGAGTTCAGTTACGGACAGAGTTTTTCTGCTTGGAGTTATAGCCCCTTCGAAGCAGGCTACACAGTGAAATACGAGCCGCTGAATTGATCAATAATAGCGTATATACTGAATGAGGAATACGATAAATGTAATGAATATTATGCACGAAAGAAGATTACATATAAGGGTCTTTTATCTTTTTTTCCCTAATCGTCCTTCACCATAACTGCACATACCATAACTGCACATAAACATCCTTCTTCAACCGTATGTCTTACCTTTCTGTGCCCCGCATGCCCTTTGCCCCGAAACATACAGCGTAATAAATATCAATAACAGGACCAGCAAGACAGCCATGGTGAGCAAACAAGCGATCTTCCAGTGCGCAGCTGTTACCCACCCCCTGTCAGTCTTCTGTCGCTGTTTTTCATCAATACACAATGGTTGCATTCTGAAACGTAACGAAATGTTTACCTTGGTTTTATTAAACGTACGCAATACCAAAAGGAAATACACCAAAAAAGGATTCCTGATCGCAGGTTGGTGAAAAATTTCGAGTTCTGTATGTAGTTTTCGCATTTGAAAATGAAAGTATGAAGTCAACATTTTTTTTAACAAATTGCACTATTTGCCGTTTGTATATCCAAGAATCGAAACGACAATTGCAAACGTCGTGCACTACTTTCACAAAGAGTTTTAACCATTCACTCCTAACATAAGCAGGCGTTAAATTTATCAAAATCCGAAGTTCTCCCAGGTGAATGTCGGCAAAACTTGTTGACAGGCTTGGAGAATTGATACTGTTTTTCTAGTGCAGGGGGCGGCTGTTCACAGGCTAAGGTGTTGCTGTCGCTGATTTTTTTCTTCTTTTTTCTTCTAATCGAAAGTTGATGTGAAACGGAATCAGTCATTCTATAGGCTGTGTTATAAAAGATTAACTATCAAATTACCGACACTATGCGGCCAAGAGCCCTTTCTACTGACACAGCACTCGCCTGCTTTATATTGTAATACAGAAGTTTGAGTCACGTATTACAGACGATCCAAGTTGGCTAAAATCTTCATTGGCAAGTCATTCCGCCAAAATACTCTAATGCCGCTCATTGCATTCGATTTAAAAAAAGCTCGACAACTGAATGCGATACTAACATACTGTTTCTGCGAATAGTTCCCCTATTAAGACAGTTTCTTTAGAGTTGCAAAAAACAGGATAAAACATAACATTAAACATTTAATTGCGAATCAAGGACAACTAAGCCAACTTAATTAAATATTTTGCAAATAATGGAAGGAAAATTCAAAACCAACCTGAGGTACTGATTCCCGAGTGAAATGACAAAATAAGCTTTCGCGTCAAGGTCAAGATTCAACCGCACATCTCGTGTTCAAAATGGAATTTATGACCGAATTCTAGCTGCAGTTTATATATATGTCTTTCATCATCGAACCATTTCGAGAAACCATACCGATATCACGTAATGGATGTGTTCTTAGGATTGGACAATTCAGGAAAAGAGTTGAATCACGTGCAGATATGAAAACTGAAATGAATATCTCCTCATTTTTGTGTCTAGTGCGTAACACCAAACACCTCGTAAAAGCGGTAAGAGATTGAGTGTCAACAAATGACGTAATGCCTTATTGGTTTTTGTAGCTTACTGCCTAAAGAGGCGTAAGCTGCTATGCTGTCCTTCTGAGTGAGTGAGTGTAACAATAGTATCGAGCCAAACTCTGCCGATTTTGATCCGATATTCCCCGATCTTAACTCCTTTTTGAATCTACGGACTTCTGTGAAGTCGTAGATACTATGCTATCCAGAGTGTAAGTCCTTCCGTATGTCCATAACAATGGAAACCTGCGGATAATGCTCGGAATTCAGTTCGGTCTTCTCCAATATCGTTCGATTTCGTATCTCGCGTCGGCGATCGTGATCGCAATTTTTTATCTCCTGCATGTTTTGTGTCGCATTGCTGCGATTATTTGCTCCGTCAAGGGAATATTTGCCCACCCCAAAGGAGTTCAGCCGTCGCATTGCTGCGATTATTTGTTTCGCGATTGATTTTTTAGTCAAAAAACGAAATGAAAGATTAAAATCGCTAAATATTTTCGAATGTGTGCAAATAGGCATGCGGATCAAATTTCAAAGTGAATTATGCAAATTTATCCGTGTGTGAGGAAATCTCAAGTTTCATGGTATCTATTAATGGGGAGCAAGAGGAAAATGACCAAGAGACATTTCGGGACGACAGTTTTATTCAAAACAATTCGTGATTTGCGGTTATAAGCGGAAAACGTTCGAATTTCTTACGTGCACAAAGCCCACGCCGTAAAACTCATCATGCATAGATCGTTGTTTAGTTGCCTTCACGGCAAGAAATTGCGTAGCGCTATGATGAAAATTCTGAAAGTACTACAATTTGACGAAAAATCTTCTATTATTAAACAATACTTTTTGAGCACATTGTTGGTTGTGTCCTCGTGTACCGGTACACAAAAGAAGGAAACATTAACGAACTGCGTCATAAGTCCATGTATGGTTATGAAAACAATAGGAATTCCCTCGTGTACCGGTACACCAGGACAGCCCCACATTGTTGGTCAAACGTAATACTTACCGGCCAATGGAGTCGTCAAATTGTCGTTAGGCCCTGCTTGAATTTCGAAAGTTCGGTATTCGGTTTACAGCCACAATTCGCATCGCTTTAGAGAACCGTTGTGTCGTTGACTCGGGAGTTTGTTCTGTCACCTTAAAAGACTTTGACGTCCATTATTTTCCAAAAAGAGTATTCTATAGCATTGCTACTTTATATTCTGAGTTCCACAAGGTCTAACTCGATCGCAAAGGAACGAAAAATCCGACTTAAAAATTTTGAAGGTCGGCCATTTCATTTTCAAATATTTGATCATTTAGAGTGAACGCATCGAATGATGCCCCTCTAGTACCCCCTAAAGCCATCAAAATATTTTTGCAAACGAAGGATACTGCTCAAGTAGATTAGGGCCTGGTTCCAGAACGCTTCTGAGACCTTCTGACACCTGAAACCTCTTAACCCGTTGCGTGGCAACTGGGGTTAAAAGTGGTGTTAATTATCAACTTTCTCTTGAGGGTCGCTTGTAGCACGCCGCTTTTATCGTGTTCGGTATTTGGACGTCGGAATCTCAAATTTTTGACGCCAAAAACGGGCCATTCCGTTGAGGTAAGCTAGAGATATTTAGTACTTTATACAGCTGCTAGTTTTTGCCCTCTCTGTGTACGAGAAAAAAAGTGAAAGACCGGAAACCTAAATTGTTCTTGCAAAGATAAATAGTGTAGCATTGCATCGCCGCTTCTTTCACACGCAAAGTAAGTGGCACGGTGTGCGACGCATTCACAGAGAAATGTTAAGCTTAGCTAAGTCTTGAGTGAGACCCTTCGACACGTATACCTCACGCGGCCACGTTATGAATGTTCAATTTCTGTCCGAACAGCCGATTTGGCTTCTTGTGTTTGTTGTTTGTCTTAACAGAGCTCAACAATCAATTAATTGAATTGCAAATGTCTTTCTGTTCACTATAATTAATATTTTCATGCACCAGTAGAATGTGCACAACATCTTTACTATGGGCATTTTTCCTTACTTATTTGCTGAGGGACTTGTAAGCAATGTGTATGCAGTATTTGTTGCCAATTTGACAATAACCACCAATAACTGTGCTTATCTGGAATAAAAACAAATGTTCATTTCTGTTGAATAATGAAAGTTGAAATTATTGGCTTTGATTGTAAACCTACTTTAGGCCTATCTCAGAGTGCTACTGCTGTGTTGAACTAATTTAAATTTGGTTGGACATTTTGACTGATATTATTTAGATGGCAAGAAGATGATATGGATTTTTTACTACGGATAAGAGCTCCTTCATACAAATCACCCTTGAAGTGTAACAAAAAGAATGGCTAATGGATCTAACACAACATCACAAGAGTGCCATCAGACAAAGGTCTAACAGCTGTCAGTCAGTTTTTATTTCAGTTCTTAATTCAAGATTTTCATTTTTTTTTATAAATGTGAACCCTTCAAGTAGTCGTAGGAAAGTGATCATTCTACATGTAGGCATTGCTCATAATATTGTGAAACGAGTTTTGCAGGTGTTATTGTTTTCACTGGCTACCAAAAGATGAATACATCTTTGCAGTGAGTTTCTGAAAAATGAATGCATTTTGAAAACCCAGTAGTGAATACAATAACAAACTGAAACTGCCTCTCACATGCACTTTGCAACATTTGGACTGTGTGGCCTCTGCTGTCATAATTACCATTTTATACCTTATGAATGCAGCATTTAATTTGGTCATAATATACATAATTATCATCTGGGAACTACCTTCACTTTTTGCAAAGGGATGCATTTCTTTCAAGCTGATTGAGAAGGTATGAAATCGAACATCTTAATTTGGGATCATCTTTTAAGCATTTCGTTTGTCCTTCAAGAAAGCAATTTTCATAAGGAATGTTGGTACTGATATCAGACATGACTACACCAAATGAAAATACATCAGAAGCAAATGATGGTGGCTGGCCAAGAATAATTTCAGGAGCAATGTGTCTGTATTTTTTACGATAGTCATCCTGTTCATGTGCACTTAGACACTTCCTTTTGGTAGTAGCTTCAGATACTTCTATGGACTTGCCAAAATCAATGAGCATGGGATGAAATCCAGTGTGCAGAGTTGTTAGGAGAATATTATCACTTTTGATATTTCGATGGAGAAGTCGTTTCATGTGAAGATGCTGTAGAGCTTGGCACAGTTCAAACATAATCTTTCCAGCAGAATATTTTGTGAAGGGTATGGTGGGACAGTATAATTTTGTATTGTACAAAGTACAAGTCTGGTTGTTAATACCATAGAAATAGGAAACTAGAAAGTAGGGTTTTTGTGTTAAATTGACTCCAAAGATGTGAGGAAGAGATGGATGGGAACATCTTGCCATTACAACTGCTTCATGTTGGATATCCTTAGTAGAAGATAGGTTATTGTACTCCTTCACAGCTCCTGGAATTCCCTTGTAATACTTTTTTTGACATCTGCCAAATACTCCATGACCAAGTTGAACTGCGATGTCTTCATTGTCTTTGTCTTTTGGAGCCCCTAGCTGGCATCGAGAAAATTTCTGGTATATTTCTACCAGATATAATACCTTGTGGGGAAAAAAGCTGCAGATATGAAGTGAAGTTAATTTAAGTTTTTAAACGACATTTTATAAAAAGAAATGTAAATTTTTACCATCACTACACCACTTTAGAGGACTATGGGTGTATTTTAAATTTTTCAAACCTCAAAAATTCGGTAGTATTACAATCCTGCAGCCATTTTGCGTTATTTTGAAAGACACGTGTTCTTCTAGTGAATTGGTGATTTACAACAAACTTTGATCCTTTAACAAAGTTTGGTTATTGTGTTGTGTTTATTCTGGCAGACAGTTCATCTGCAAATTACTAGCCATGATAAGAACCTGCCTGGTACATTATGAAAAATAGAATAGTTTAGGGAAGCATTTCTGATTCGCTCCTGTGATTGAAGGGCTACTTTATGTTGAAGATTTCACCACTAACTGATTTTTGCGTACATGACCGTACATGGAATTTATTTGCACTTGTAGTAGTATAGTCAACTGAAAAATTAAATTAATATGACAAAGAAGGTTATTACACATGTCGATTTCGGTTGAAGCGACGGGAAAAATATTATACTTACAATTTGTGTTCCATATGCGGCTAGTAAGCTTCGAAGTGCGATCTGTGGTGACACTTTTGAAATGTAAGTTGCGTAACGAACTTTTAGGTTTTTAAATAATAAGTCACCTGATCTATTTTTGCCGCGTTGCGCTAAGATAATTAAATATTCACAAAAAAATGACAAACGGCTTGAGAAATGCAAATCAATTTCTATTGTTTGAGGTGGGTGCATGAGTTACAGGCATGGTGTTAAAACAATTGTTTATTTTTGTCACATCTTCCCCTCTGCACCCCTGTTAACTGTTGAAATAAATACTTTAGGGATGCTATGACTAAATTTTGTCAGTTTGCTAACATTGAAAAGGAGAAAAATGTGCATTAAGTGGTTGTTATCATATAATTTGATGAAAATGATAATTGTGTTTTTATTAAATCTGACAGACTATAGCTTAAACTCGACACTGACATATCTATAAAGCACCATACTCATTTCAAAATGCCCCCCCCCCTCCCCCCTCCCCCCTCTCCTAGAACCCAACATACACCATCAGTCTGACTTTTTAAGTGCATGTACGTTTTCAGAAGCAGCACTCACCCTGGTGTGGGTTCCAAATTTAGAACCCAGTGATAGGGTACTCGCCTTTGCCTGAATTTTTCAGTATGCCTCGTTTATTTGCTGCCACTTCAAGTAATATTTCCTTGCAAGGTAAAGGAATCGATCATTCTGCATGGTTTACTTATGTATGCGTTCGGAAACTGCTTTCCTTGCTTCATCCTTTTGAACTTTTTTCTTATAAGCCGCTTACGCTTCTTTCTGTCGTTTCTCGTGCGTCGCCGCTGCAAATTTCCCTTTCGTAAACGGTCGTTGCCATTTGAAACGGTCGTTGCCATTTGAAACGGTCGATGCCATTTCTAAAACTAGCCGAGCAGACGACAGCCCTTGTGAATAGCTCGTACGCTGTTGGCACGCTCGGACGTCACTTCCGGGCAGTGTTGTTTACAAGATGGCTGCGCGAGAGTTCAGCCAGCTGAAACAGAACGAACCCATTCTTCTTGTGCAGAAACAAAACAAAAATCAATTAAGTAGCCAACGGGGTGGAACTCCTTTATGTAGTCAGTTGCGGTGAGTTTGTTTTGGATTTCCCGAAGTATTCAATCATTTTCAGCCTGCATAAAGTGCTTGTTCAAATAGTCTAAAACATGTTGTTTCCCTTACATCCTTTACATCCGATTACAAGTGATTAAGATTAAGTGATCAGAAATATCAGTGAAAAAAAAACTGCATCTAAAAATTTTCGTTTATGTCATTAACAAATATCTTATCTATAAGTGTTGCACTTGTATTCGTTATTCTTGTAGGCCTTGAAATTACATTTGATATAAGCTGATATAGTTTCCTCGTACTTTGTATCATTCCACAGCCAGATGTCAAGGAACAACTTGGAAAGAGGGCAGGAATCGGGCAGGTTTCCAAAGTGGTTGGCAATATGTGGAAGAAATTGCCGACAGACAGACGAAAGGTTAGTTATAAACTTCTAACATTGCGAATGTTTGTGTATTAACCCTGCCCCATTTCAGTGGACTGCTATGTGGTTTACGTGGCTAACTTTGTAAGGACCGAGAGTGTAAATGTTCTCGTCAAACTTTCCAATTAAAAGTATTTTAGGTTATGAATGTTGATCTTGAATCAAGCTGGGACCTCAAGCTGAATGTCAATTTTGTAATATAATGTTCAGACTTGTTATTTTTCCAGACAGAACTCTTAAATATACCTAGGGGATAGCAAGGTCCATTATAATGTACCAATTAATTTAACCTAAATTTTAATTAGAAATAACCTACATGTGGCGGATCCAGGTTTTGAGGAAAGGGGGGGGGGGGCAAGGGGGTATTATCCTCAAAAAATTATGATAGAGGGTGAAAAAAACTGTCTTTGCAATCTAGTTTATATAAAAAATAGGGGGGATCAAAAATACACGATTGTTCCCTAATATATTTCCCCCCTTTTAAAATATCATGCTATGATCTTCATAGGACTGGAAAGATAAAGCACAGAGCTTGAGGGAATGGGAATAGCAGAGATAAAAAAATGTCCAACCTGCGGCACCCAGTTCACAAGGGAGAAGGACTTCAAATACCACCAGAAAGGTTGTCATGAGTGCATTTGCGAGGAATGCAATGAATCATTTGACCATGAGAAAAAGCTAAAGAGGCATAAAGACAAGAAACATAAAGACAGCTACAAGTGTGATCATTGTCAGAAGACTTTTGCTGAGAAACGAAATCTTATAAGACACCAAAAGTCACATGTTTAATTAACCTATCCTGCATTTAGTGATTTTAACTGGAGATGATTTGAAAGGACTATTGGATCAATCTATAATACATAATTGTTTTTGTTTTTAAATTATTATTATCGATTTTTGAAATTAATTGTGGTCATTGCAGCACATGTACATCATGTTACTGTTCAAACCAAATTTTAAATCATTACAATGTTGTGTTAGACTTTAACAGGAAAGAATGAATTAAAACTTATTTACAATTTCAAACCTTCAATCTTTTCAAAGTTTTACGTTTGTACAGCTTAATCTTCAGAAGATAGACCCTCCCCCCCACTTTTTGGGTGAAATAACTGGAGGCCTAGGCCTTAATTTACCTGAGTATTAGTTAGCGCCCCATGTGAATCAATGGCTGAACTTTGCTTATAATTTTCCTCAATCAGGATATCAGCAAACAAACATTCATACCCACAAGGTTTCACTTGAACAAAAATATAATCAAATTATAAGTGTTTGAAATTGGCTAGAGTACTATACGGTTGTATGGCATCGTACCAATTATCTGAACCCATGGAAGAATCCATAAGTTCTAGCACCTGTACATCATCACTTCACTGAGATGCTGTTTATCACTTCATATTCGGATATCCATTGTTCCAGGTTTTCTTTCCTTATATCTTCGGTCAAAAAGTTCTCTTTGAACTTTTCTCCATTTCCTGAAATTGCCTTCAGGTAGTAAAATGAATCATCTGGAAGCGAAGCCAGAAAACTCTCCTTTGTAATTTGGGTCGATTCAAAAGATTTTCTTTTCGATTCGACTTCTTTTATAGCTGAAGATATTAGATCTTTGAGAAAATTGTCGGGTTTGTCCGTCATTTTGATTTGATAAAAATCGCGATGGTTTGTGGGAAAGCTAGTCACGCATTGCTCTGATTGTCACGCATGTCGCCGGAGAGAGTCGGAAATATCGGTTCCTTCTTGGCATCGACCTTTACGATGGCATCAACCGTCATGAGAAATGTTATCAACCGTTTTCAATGGCAATTGATAGATAATATATGCATGCCAATATGGCTGCCACGCTCTTTAGAGCTCTTGCAGTTTTCTATATTTTTACCTTCATAACTATGATAACAGTCGAAAGAGCTTATCGAAATCAATCTTTAACATCAAGATGCATTAGTTGGATGGCTAGATTTGAGCTGAGAGTATCCCGGTCTCGAAATCTCCGGGTAAGAAGGGCTATGGTGAAATGGGACAGTCGAGGCATGGTCTTCCTGGCCGCCCCTGAGAAGTTTGTTGTGCTCGACATTACTGTTAATATGGATGTCCATCCACATCCTGGACCTGAAGAAGTGGATAATGACCACGGTAAACGAAAACAGAGCTCCAACTCCTCGGACTCTGCTTGTCAACCTGCAATTGGGTCAGTCAGAATCCATTGCTCTCACAATCGTGACAGGCTACTTTCGCTGAGACGTTCGGCGGGCCGACCTGCGCCTCATGTTTTCGATACCCTTAAATCCCTGGGAATTCTGAAATACAGAGGTCCGGGATTACGAAGATTGGGGAAAATTACTAAAAATATCTCTGCATCGCAACACTCCGACAGATGTCGACCCATTGAAGTTGTTAAAACCCGGCGGTTTGCTAGACCTTATCGCTTCCAAGATCCCGCTAAGAACAGATATCTTACAGCTATTCCTCGAGAGCCTACTAAATCATCTACCGATTGCTCGGAGTTTGCCGTTCCCAAGTGTATGTTCATCAATATTTGCAGTCTCGCAAAAACTAAGAACAAAGTGCGTGCGGCGGTTGGACTTGAGGCTGACTTGCGATCTAAAGATATTGATGTTTGTGTCGTATCGGAAACACACCTCAAACCGGCACAACCGGATGCGATTGTAAATATTGAGAACTATTCCATCTTTCGTAGAGACAGAAATTGGAATGGCAGAGATATGCGCAATAAGGGTGGGATTGCTATATACATCAGGAACAATCTTGCAGTAGAGGATGTTTACCGCTCTAGTCTTTATGAATTAATTTGTATAACTCTGCGACTTCCCAAGGGACATCGATTTGTAATATGTGGAGTTTATCATCCCCCAAAATTTAATTATGCAGAGATCGATCTAATGAATCATCTTGTAAATACCGTGGATAATATACTAGACAAACATCCACAAACAGTTGTGTTGTGCGGTGGCGATGTCAACAAACTGGATATCAAACGCTTCGAAGAAATGTCTGGTTGGAATGCTCTGGTTAATTTCCCCACCAGAGGGAATTCTTGTTTGGACAACTGTTTCACGAACCGCACGGATCTCTTTTCAAAGTGCTATCCCTTTCACATGCTCTCCAAGACGGATCACATGGGAGTTATTTTACCACCCGGTATAAAGCTTCCACCTATCCGCCGTAAAGTATACGTGCGTGACCAAAGGGCTCATAGAAAGCGTGATCTGTATATCGCGTTGGCGAAGGAAAACTGGGATGATATGATACAGGAAACTGATGTCGATGAAGTGGTTGGTAGGCTCGAAAATACCATCCTAGGGCACCTGGATAGCTGCATGCCTCTGAAAACAGTGCGCATGTCTTCTAGAGACCCGGGCTGGATGACTCCGCTCGTTCGATCGATGATACGAGCCAAATCACGCATATCACTCAGTAATCTAGACCGTCTTAAAGTTATGAATAAAAGGATCTCTGAAGTGATTTTCAGAAACAGAAGGGACTTTATCGCCTCTATTGGAACTCGGGATTGGTGGAAAAAAGTGGATAAAACATCTCAGCGCCGCAAGCCGGTGATTTCTCTATCTCTTGGCCACTACGAACTCAACGCGTTAAATGACTACTTTGGTGACCTATGTACTGACCACGCCTACAGAAAGCCAACACCTCTGGAGATTAGTGAAGATCAGGAAGTCCCAGAAATCTCAGAGCGACAAGTCCTGAATTCTCTTATGCGTATAAAGAAAACAGCAACCGGACCAGATGGCATCCCGTATACTATATGGAAAGACCACGCCGAGCTATTCGTTCCAGTGATCACCTGGATTTGGAATCTGTCTCTTAGAACACACGCCTGGCCTGTCTCTTGGAAAAAGTCAGACCTGTACCCCTTGCCGAAGGTTGATATACCTAAGGGAATATCAGACTTCCGCGGAATAAATGTGACACCTGTCATCGCAAGGTGCTTTGAGAAAGCTGTCTTAGGAACACACGCAAGGGAGACCTTCGATGAACATTCTGGGATCTCACAGTTTGCATACATAGAGGGAGGGAGCTGTACCAATGCTCTACTGACTATCCAACATACTGTCAATCAATATCTTGATATCCCAGAGTGCAAAGCGGTACGCCTATTCGCTATGGATTTCAGCAAGGCTTTTGATAGTGTGAAACACGATCTCCTCTCACACAAATTGAAGCAACTCCCCCTAAATCCTTTTATAGTTAACTGGTATCTAAGCTTTTTGGAAGACAGGCAGCAGAGAGTCATTAGAAATGGGTTTATTGGAAAATGGAAAAGTGTCAACAAAGGTACCACCCAAGGAAGTGTCAGCGGGCCGCACTTGTTCAATGTCTTTCTCAGTGATTTAGAGATACACTTGGACAATAAGAGCGTGCTGGTAAAATATGCAGATGATACAACCATTATCTCGCCTGTGATAGGTGATAATGACAATTCTATCGCACTGATTAATCAGTTTTCCCAGTGGTCTAGAAGTAATGGTATGTGTAGCAATCCATCTAAGTGCAAGGAAATCATTTTCCGCAAGAAAGGTTGTACAATAGAGTTTCCGATGGTGTCTGGAATACCACAGACAAAAGAGCTTACTATTTTAGGGGTAACATTTCAGGAAGACAGTAGGTTCATAACACATATTCGGGAAAAACTAATTAAAGCAAACAAGTGCCTGTTCATTTTAAGATCTTTAAGGAAAGAAGGGTACAATCAGGCCGAAATAGACCATCTGTTTCTAAATCTGGTTCTACCAAATATATTATACGGGCTGTCCGTATTTGGCGCTGTAAATTCCGAATTAACAACAATCCAATGTTTCTTAGATCGATGTTATAAGCGCAAGTATACATCCGATCACATTAATGTTTATGAATTGTTAGTTCAACAGGACACGCGTATCTTCAAGAATGTTTTTAATAATACAATACACCCTTTAAGAGCTATAATGCCAAAAAAGAAATTAACCAAGTACAATCTGAGGAAAGAGACAAGTCACCATCCTAAAATAAACACTGATAGGTTCAAAAACACGTTTGTTAATCGCTTAATTTTTAAACATAATCTAGTCTTATAATTTTTATCTTGATTTTCTCTGTAATTTATATATATACCTTCTTTTAATGTTGTAACATAGGATATGTGATTATTTATCTTATGACTTAATAAAGATTCAAAGAAAAGAATGACCGTTCCGAGAAATGGCATCGACCGTTTCAAATGGCAAAGACCGTTCTGAGAAATGGCATCGACCGTTTCAAATGGCAACGACCGTTTACGAAAGTGAAATTTGCGTCGCCGCTCAGCAATGGTATTTTGGCGTCATCGAAAGGGAATTAATTTGCTGGCATTAGCTACAGCCTCCATGTTCGTTGTTGATTTGTTTGCAGAGAAAATGCTCTTAAAATTGGCGGGAAGGCGGGAAAGCATTGATTTGATCTTATGACGTCAGGTCACGAGTTAAATTTCGCTTTATTGTCAGTGGTAGCTGCTAATAGCGCATCCTCAAATGAAACTCTTTAGTCGTTACTATAGCGATAGAAAGGAAAGCAAACAGATTTTCGCTTTGGTAATAACGTTTTCGTGGCAAAAAGAAGGGTTCAGGGATGACAGAAAAACAAAAAGGAACGGGAAAAAAAACTGAATCAGTTGAGAAGGTTAACTTAAATTGAGAGGTAAGCGCTCGTGTCTCGTTTATATGTTGTTTGATGGGAATAGAAACCCTTTTGTGCTTCGGACTTTTTACTGGGATACCTCTGGTAGCTCAGTCATAAATGCCTTTGTTTTTTTGTGTTTTTTTTTTTTCCTCCGCCACAAAATGGAAAAATTGCGCAATAGTACCTAGTGGTCATTGGGTCCTCAGCACCATGACAACTAACTGCGATCCAATGAGGTGTTCACATGCTGATCACGCGTGTTGTCTTGATGATGATTGACGTTGTCATGCACAGACAGGGCCGGGTCACATGACGAACCACGAGATTTTTTGTTATAAAACTTTTATGTCGGTCGTTTTGTATTTCAACGTGTTTGGATTACGACCACCTGGAGTATTATAGCGCAAACGCTCAAAATACTCACAGACGCATACACAAGTCGTATTGTTCGCGGCCAATCCACACCAAAAGATGTTATTGAGCGGTAATTTTGGAATGGATTGAGTCGCGCACGCTTGAAAGCCATGAAAGCTTTGAATGCCTTGTATGCCAAGTATGCCAATGTCTTTGTTGTAAAACGTACACTTGTTGTAAAAAGCAAAATCTGAAATCTGAAGCCAAAACTGCATATACTTTATGCAATCTATTGAACAACACTACTACCGTGAGACTGAAGAACAAAACTCTAATGAATGCAAACTGCTTGTGAAGGAAGACACCATGTTGGATTCACCTGATGCTAGGGAACGTAGCTACGATAACAGTGCGAATGGTATTAATTTCACGATCAGAAAGGTGAATCTTATGTTTGTTTTCATTTTAGATCTGAATAATTGATCTAGGAAATAATTTATGGTATGCTTATAAGCAATCTTAAAGTTGTTTTATTTTTTAAGAATCAGTGCATCGTTACCAGACTTGCATATTTTTGCCAGGCCCCCCTACAATTCCCATGTACTTGTATGTGTATCTACATTGTATTATTGTATTTATGGTAGATGTAAGGAACTTCACTGTTAATATTATACTCAAGTGATCTCACCTTGTGTCCTTCTTTCATATTTGTTACTTCTTTCAGGAGGTTTTCTTTGTCGAAGTTGACCTGATGTGACGGTGGAGAATGGCGTTTTTTCTTCCTAACTCTAAGATCCTCCTGTCTCTTCCGTTTTCCGACCCTTGCGGCTGCTTCCTCCAGTGTCTCAAAGTACAGAGTGGTCCTTTGTTTTGCTCGCTGACTGCCTCGTGCTAAGCATTGTATCTGCGTCACGTTTGGACCATTCCTCTTGCACTTTGTTCTTTTCTTGACGTGCTCGCTGTCGACGTTCGCGTTTCTTTTATATTTTGCTTTTCTTTTGCTGTAACTCGAGCTCGGACACTTTAGTTTGAGCTTCAGCAAAGCTAACGTTAAAGGTTTTCTGAAAGTGCCCATTTTTAAGTAAATGTGCTTTGCGGCTGATGTGATTGCTTTTTGGGTGGGCTTTACTTTATTGTTTCCCACGTTCCCATTTTCTACAAAGGCTTCTTGAATTAGCTTTTGGGGCTTGAACCTGACAGTGTTCGGAAAGAGGGATTGGAAGGCGAAGTGATGTACTTGGCAGGTATGACAGTGCGACATAGTGTGTTCTGACTTCTGAGAATCGGGTAAACCATTCCAGTTTGCAAGCGAAAAGTACTCGAGGTATTCAGTCGGGCTCCCAGCGTTCATTTTACGAAATGAATCATAAATAATTCTTGCCTTTTTCATGTATGTGGACTTATCAACGGCAAAAATTGACTGCGCTGATTCACCTAGCGTTTCTTGGTAGTTTCTCAATCGCTGAACGGGATCAGCCTCCTTCGTTGTTGTTCCAGTTTTATGGAAACTTTCTTTGACGGCAACCTTTGAAAATCCACAGTTGAACATAAGAGACATAATCGGTTGCTTGCCAAATTTACTTCCTTTCTTACTTGTATCGAACAATTGATCTTACCACGGGATAGGCGCGCGCTCTTTACTTTTGAATATTGCGCCCAAACTAATAAAGTATTACCGAATTCAAAACCATAAGAGATAAAGTTACTAGTTTATTTCAACAAAAACTGCGTTTTTTTACCCACAGGTTTTAAAGAAGAGAACGAAAAGCCTTATTTTTTATTGACCTCTCTCCTTTACCGCAGGTTGTTGTAGTATCAGCCCTACCCTTAGGGTTTGGCCATTTCAAATTAGAGAAATAACACACGAAGGTTAAAGAAGGATTCTTGCTCCATTCCTTCCGAGGTTTTGTCTTCCGAAAGCCCAAGATAGCAAATCTTGTGGCATTTGAAATAAGCTTTTTTTTCGACTTTCAAACAGCTTTGTCCGCCATGTTTTGGCTTCGCACCCTGGCCTTGTAAACGCATCTCTGAAAGCTAATTTGTTGATTCACACCATGGCAACCATTCCAGACGAATCCTCGCGTGAAAATATGGCGGCTGGCTAACTTGACACACTGTTTGCGAGTTTCTTAATTTCCCACCACTAGTTAGGATTATTTAGTTGCAGTATTATTTATTTTAGACTCCACCACTATCACTTTCTTTATTTCTAATCAGAACCTACTGTTAGATTTCTTATATTTTGTATAAATTTGTGTAAAAATCTCGAAATCGGTACTTAGGTTGACTCGAGCAAACGCGAACAATTTCATGTTAAATATTATAGAAATATTGTATTCATTCCGAGTGATTTCATGGAGTTTATCACTATGCTAATATGAATCGGAGGTTTTTTGTGATTGTTGTGGGGGCAAGTGGTGGGAATTTGTTGTGGAAGGCACAGAGCTTTTTGACGCCAAAAGAAGCGGTTTTGGCAAGTTTTACCACGTTTCTTGGACATCAAACGTCCACCCATTAGATGAAGGCGCAACGTCTGGCAAAGTTTCATAGAAATCGGCCACGTTTTAAAGAAGTTATGGTCAAATTTGTCAATACCGTGAAAATGGACATGGAAACCAGGCCTTAATCTACTTTAGTGATTGGTTTGTTGATCTCCTAACGATAGAAGAAGTTTGGGGACAAAATTCTGCTTAGTAAGGGAGGTAGTGGCAGTTACGGGTGGTTCAGGTGTCAATGTGTTAGCATATATTTATACTAATAATATATTTGTTTCGTTCATCGCGGAGCTTGCATTTTTGGTTGCACTATATCTTGAGTTGTGAGTAATTTCTAGTGTCGTTTCAGGGCGGTTAAATATGGTATTCTAAGTAATAACAGGTGCAGTAAGCTATATGCAGTCATCGACTGCCTATTTTTTTGTGAAGTTTACAATACGTGTCAAGCTACATGAGGTAAGCGATCATCGCGTAACACAAATTTTACGAGAATGCGTAACCAGTGAAGTGGCATAGCCACTTGGATATTTAGTCATGAGATCTGTCGTGTTAAGTCGGAAATCCTTATTTGGTGAGCAAAACTCCTGAGGCAAACAAAGGAATATTCGGAATCGAAGAAGCAAAAGTTGTGGAAGACAATGTGCTTTGTCAACTGTCGCGTTTTAAGGGGGGACTGAGGTGGCGAGGAAAGTTTATTTTGGCGAGTAAACCAGACTTTTCTAAGATACTCATACCTGCTTTCACCTTTATAATTGATCTTTTGTAGTTTGTTCATCGTCACTTTGCTGTTAATCGACACGCGGTCAGCGCCGGCCATAAGGTTAGTATAGAGTTAACAGATTTTACAACTTTATTTTCTGCACGAGGATCCACCCCCAATTACCAAGACATTGTATAGTTTTGTATTTTCCTTTCGTTTTAACTTTTAGATTCTCTGAAGTCGTTTAATCTTAATTTCATTTTGTAAGCCTTTTATTGGAACGCCCCAAATATGTGCGAAAAGTCGTTGCAAATTGTACCTTAATTGTATCTATCTTTGTTTTACAGAAATATTTGACGGAAATTCACATGTTGAAATCTGTGCGATTTATTCATGTCAAAATTGGGTGACCGCCTAATAGAGGTGAAAATGACACAAAGGGGCAAACAAAACTTTCGGGACTTTAAAAACTGACCACTTAATACGGGGTGACCGCTTCATACGGTGCTGCTTAACACAGTTCGACTGCACGTTTTTGTCAGTTATCCACCAACAAGCAGAACTCTTGTTGCGATGGTTCCCTGTACAAGACTGCTTTTACTTAAATCTGACATCTGTAATTCATAACCTTTTTGTTATCTGCTGAGCCAGAGGTAAAAGAGGGAGGCCTAAAATGAGTTATCATAGGCTATATTCACAAACTGTTTTATTGTTTGAATCCAACTGGAATTAAGATAGAACTGTAAAAAGCTGTGTCTTTTTCTTCACATCAGTCACAAAGAAACGAACAGGATTGTTTGTATATTTGCTCCAAAAGTGTGCCAGTGTAAAAAACAACGTGTGTTTCATGCAAAAAGTACTTGTTTCCCCACAGTAAAACAGTTAAGACCAGCCTTTTTATTTAATACTTTCTCTCCAGCAGAAACACAGTGGATCAATTTGTTTATTGAGAAAACTCGGAACTCAGTCTAATTGTTAAAAGGCTATGAAAAACTTCTTTGAAAACTACTGCACTTTGGTACACCTATGCAACCACTGACATCCATTCAGCATACCTTCAAGGTAGACCTATAGCGCAGTACAGCAGTAAGCATGCAATTTCATCTTGCACTAGACAAACGTTTGCAGCGCGGACCGGCTTTTTCGTAGTAGAACCTTCCCTTATCTCGAATCGTAGGTCATTTTTGCTTCCATTAAATCTACAACATCACAAAAAAAAGCCCGAACTTGAAGCAATGAGTTGTAAAAAAAGTATTGAGGTGCAGCCACAAATATCAAGAAAAGATAAAAATCAAGCGACTCTTTAGCAAACCTGGCGGCAGAAAGAAGTTCTCAATAAGGCTGAGTCATGAAATAAACTAAAGGAATATTTATTAATCACAATGTATTTTGACAAATGTCAACTAAACAAGTTTTAAGTCTTTTCGAGACGATAATAATGCGTGCTTATGATGTCAAACAAAACAGCTATTCGTTCACCAGAGTTGTTCATTAATTATAAAGTTTTCAGTGAGCGATCTATCGTTTACTTTTATTCATAGTTCTTGGTTTATTAATGGCACTGAAGAAAGTTTTTTCGAGAAACCTGAATGAGTTTTGTTGCCCGTCATTAAACAGAATTCAATCCTGTACGGTTATCATTTTTAAGTGAATAAAACTTCAACGAATTTTCCATCATGAAGTTTTTTTAGTCATTTTAAAGTTAATCACATTAATTTGGGTTGCAACGAAACCCAGTGCTCCCGTAAATTAAGACTTTAAGTTAAAAAACCTCAACACGGCCCATATTTTAAACTTGAAGCGTGTTTTGAACCCTTTACGGCAGTCACGCGTTGTTCAAATAAATTAGATGCGAACAGAGGCGTCGTGGAATGTCATATCCACGATAAACATGCCCCTACCCTCCAAAATTACTAAAGTATTAGATAATCGATAGCCTTTAGGGGTAGCCTCACCATTTTTTAGGAAATAGCCAACATATTCGAGTTCATTTTATAAGATTGTGCCGAACTATAGCACCCGTAGGGGTCACCTTGAATTGAATGAGTCAGTCTGCACATGTTTAATAATAACAATAATGATGATGATAATAAAAATAATAACAATAATAATAATAATAGTTATAATAATAATCTGTCTTTGATAAATCAGCTGGAGACAACAAACGTGTAACTTTACAATATGTTAACAAGGAAATCATAAGTATAGTTAAGAATATGTCAAAATTGCAACATTATAGCATCATGTACAAAAAGAGGCTCAAAACATCTGACAAATAGAGCTTCATAACTATAATTTCATAAAAATAGCGAATAGCTCTATGTAAAGGCTAATCCATGTTATTAGGGCGAAACATGGAAACGTAACGCACCAGAAGTTTCCAGTTAATATTAAAAAAGAGAACGATCTAAATGTCTTCTTTCCACATTAAAAAGGATCACCATGCGCTACCTTACGCATGCGCATAATAAGGGTCAAAACTTTTAACCTCAATACTATTGCTGTCGTTGATGTATGCAATGATAATGGTGCTTTATTGCGTAATTAAAATCAAAATCATTGAAGTATGTCACAGAGAATCACAATCTAAGTAAGCTCATTTTCATAACAAAAATTGGGCAAGTTATTTGTTATTTTATCCAGGGGAAGTCGGCAAAATGGCCAAATAGGGAGTGTGCAATATCTTTATCATGCGTTCGGAAGTTTGCATTTTGCAACTTTGCAACTTTTCAACCAGCGACAACAAGGATGATATTAAAAAACCAACACAGACATAAAAGGAGATGGTAAAACAGGCAAATTGTCTATGGCACGAGAAAACACGTCTCCACGGTGCGGATGGTTTTAGTTTTGCATCTCATCAGTTGATAGGAAAACCAAATCAAAACATTCCCGAGTTACTTTCCACACTCATTGGTAGGATGAAAAAATAAAAGATGAGGGCACACATCAGATTATCAACAAAGAGTTTTCAAAGTTTGTTTTTAATGTAACATCCTTCACAATGTTCACAAATCATATCATGGATGTTTTTACTTCAGCACGATGGCTTAATTATCCTCACTGAGCCCACGATGTGAGCTTTGAATTTACGCCACTGAAACACGTTGCCCACTCCCGTCAGGCACGACTTTGACATGCGTGCAATTTCTTGATCTTTTAGAACGTGATCCCAGATGTTGACACCTGTCATTTCACCGATAAAACATTGATTGACATCAAACGTTCCTCCCGCGTCTTGCTCTTGCCCTAATACCAGGGATCCATTTGCACGAATCATGTGACCTGTGGGGACATTAACAAGAAATTAAAGAAAAAGATAAATTCACCATTTAAAAAAGATTCATCTATATATTTTGCTTTGATTAAGGAAATATCTGGAGGAAATGATAAAAAGACTGGAAAGTGAGTACATTCTTTCCTTTTTTTAGTTTTCTCAATCAATAATTTACCGAATAAGTGAGTCATGTTGCTCTGTTTGTTCCAATTTCCCCTGTCCTTTTTGGGAACTACGCACTTTATCCTTAAGTGACTAACAAAACGTACATTGTGGCATTTAAGTGATAAATTTCACAATTATTTATTAAGTAACTTTACCAACACAGTTACGTGCACTTTTGTCAAGGTTTTTGCATGTTTTCAAGTATTTATTTTTTGGCATCAGTGATCATTACCTCGTCAGAGTTTGTCAGATAGATTTTCCTTGTTTTGCATATTTCCCGGTTTCTCTAGTATCCTTAGTCTTTTTCACCTTTTCAGCTTCTTAGGGTGGTTTGAAACCAGTAATTAGCGTTACTTGTAAATCACATATAGAGCATTCAGGAGGGAATTTTTCACTAATCTTTTTTCTCCGCACAAGACAGTTTAGTTCACAACGCAATTATTTGCGGTTAGTGTTCGCGATGATTTACGCAATTTCCTCTCAGGGAGATTAGTTTACAGTATCCGTTAAAATGTAAATGCAAACCGGGTTTTTCTGAATGAAAATCGGAAACAGAGAACAGAAAAACTGAATTTACCATTGGTTTCAAGTAGTTGACAACATTCAACAGTCAACAGCAAACATTGGTTTAGGTAGCTTCTCTAAAGAAAACAACCTTTTACCTGCCCGTGTTTAATGAAACAGCTTTAAAAGATGTTTAAGCTTTGTTTTGTATGGAGTATAAGTCTATCTACGTCTATCTATAACTACTTTTAAGTCTACGTGTACTTCGTACTCCATTTATTCAAATCAATCTTCGAATTTTGTGGAATCCTGGCGGTTATGTCATTTCGGCCGCCTCGTATTAGCAGTTACGCACACTTAACATTTAATACTATTGTACAGACCGTTACTAAAAGAAGAATTTACCTGTTTGGAGACTTTTGCCACGAGCGGCAACCGAACCATCTCGAAACAATTTCCATGTTCCATTGGTATTCTCCCATGTTAGGCAGATATGATGCCACTCTCCATCATTGGCGGAAACATAAGTATAACCACTAAAATTAGCAGCAAAACGCGAGAAGTGTACTTTTAGTATCTTAAAGCTTACAGCAACATTAAATCAAAACAACTATTGTGATTAATAACAGGACAAAACTTCAGGTGAAATACTCAAACCTCCTATGGTTGTTGATGTAAACCTCAAAATTTCTATAGTCAATCAAAAGAAGCTCGTTGCTTTCTCCCGGTACAGCATAGCTCAGGGGTGTTCCTTCATTTTTAGTATCAGCGGTTTTCATCCACAGACAAACCGTCACAGCTGACAGGTTTGGCATACCACGTTTGATGATGACATAATCTCTGGTTCCTTTCTTCGGAAATTGCAGAGTGTATCCTGCAACTGAAGAATTACTCAGTTTTTTTTATTTGTCAACGATGCTTTCGAAACCTCTTTAAAAAAAAGTCCTGCTCTCGTCTTCAGCTTTAATTGTTTCTAGCGCAACTGCTGATTTGATACAAGTCACAAGGGTAGCTCAGTTGCCAAAGGTTATGGTTTTATAGATTACTGTTAATATTTTCAGGAGAACTGTCACCTTCTACCTTTTTCAAACCGATGGTCAAGCGAGTCTCTGATTACAACAACAGCTTTCCAAGAAATGTTGTTGTTTTTTTGGTATGAGCATAATATGTAACCCCACGGTTACGGTATAATCTAACCGACAGAAAAACACTGCAATCCTACAAACTCGACTTCTTTATTATACAAAGAGTAAAGAGTATCTCCTAAAGGCAGTACAATACTTATCGTTAATAAACTTAATTAAGCCCACTACAGTCTGTATCTTAGGTCACCACTGACCCAAACTCACGGTTTTCTCTAACGTTTCTTCAAATTAACAATCTCCTACTGTAGCTCTCTCTCAATATAGCTCTCTCTCAATATAGCTCTCTCTCAATATAGCTCTCTCTCAATATAGCTCTCTCTCAATATAGCTCTCTCTCAATATAGCTCTCTCTCAATATAGCTCTCTCTCAATATAGCTCTCTCTCAATATAGCTCTCTCTCAATATAGCTCTCTCTCAATATAGCTCTCTCTCAATATAGCTCTCTCTCAATATAGCTCTCTCTCAATATAGCTCTCTCTCAATATAGCTCTCTCTCAATATAGCTCTCTCTCAATATAGCTCTCTCTCAATATAGCTCTCTCTCAATATAGCTCTCTCTCAATATAGCTCTCTCTCAATATAGCTCTCTCTCAATATAGCTCTCTCTCAATATAGCTCTCTCTCAATATAGCTCTCTCTCAATATAGCTTTCTAAAGAGTCATCACTCCAACAACAACAACAAGTAACTCTACTACTAAATATAGTTATGTTCATAAAATGTTCTGGAATATTCCAGAAGCTCACATAAGAACTATTTTAGTAGTACTACATAATAACTCCGTGACTTGATGAAACGTTCTAGAAAGTTCTATGGTACGCATGTTAGTATCTGGAGATTTCTAGAAGCTTACATTTACAACAACAATTACCCATAACACCACAAACAAAATTTCTGATTTCAAGCGTGAAAAGCTTAGTATCACAACCCAAGTGGCCGCTAAAAGAAGCAGAAAAAATTTTCACGATACACAAATAATTGGTTATGAGCGCTGTACAACTTACTAAGTTATTCGTCGCGCCAGCAGTTAATATTCAAAAAACAGAGGAAACATTTTCCTGACTGATAGATAGATAGATAGATAGATAGATAAATAGATAGATAGATAGATAGATAGATAGATAGATAGATAAATAGATAGATAGATAGATAGATAGATACATGTAAATAAATAGACGCATGAATATAAAAATGTCAAGAGAATAGATTAATAAAATAATAAATCTCTTAAGAAAGATTGTTAAGTTTCTCATCTCTTATTGTACCATGATCATTTTTACATCATAATACTTGATAGGCTAGCTAGGGTGATGCGAGTTTCCATAGGAAGGTAAAGCAAAATCAAGCAATCCTACATTGCTTACAACATTCAAGTGAAAATTATTTTAAAGATACATACCTTGCATAGCCAATGTCTTTATCGTTTCAGACGTGTTCTTAAATTGCAAAGAGAGCTCTTCGATTGACTTAATCACGACATCCAGTTTCCTTACGACACTTTTGTTAAACGAGTGAGGACTTGTGTACCACGCCTCGATTGTTTTGTTAATTAGAGCCAGTCTTCCTGAAGAAATTAAAAGACATAAACAAAGATCTTTCAATAATAAATGTATGGGACATAAAACATATTAATTCATGGTGTGAATTTTCAAACAAATTTCGATTCTTATGGAATCAAAATGAATTTCACAATGAGATTACTGCTGTTTCCAAGTATCATTTCCAAGTTACACTGCCCTGCGTGATTGTAATTTTCACATAATTTGCAAAGTGGTAATGAAGGTTATCTGTGTAAGGAAAAGATATCTGGGATTTTCCAAGAACTGAGATTTTGACTCGCAAGTATATTTAAATGAAATTAAATCGAACTGTCAAATAAATCTTTTACACTTTTAAAAGTCTACTTTTAGGAAACAATACTGAATTTCTCGGGAGGTTCCCCACGTGTGTTGATAGAAGGTTTGTGTGGGGTACATTCGAAGAAATGAAGCCAAAGATCACCAAGTCATTCGCAAGCAAAGGTTAGATGCGATCGGATTGTGTTACACTACTTCCTTGAACATGCGTTAGATGCGTACTTTCCACTTGCATATTGGTAACATTTTTGCGCTTCAAATTGGCGTTTCACATCGTTTTTATATGACCTCTTTTCCGTGGAACCTGTCTTACGTGGTCATCCCCAGCCATTCTTCGTGGGTGACAACCTAATACAGGTTTAACTGTGTAGAAAATGATGTCATAAGGGAGGATTGGTGACTCAACGTCAACAGCCACAAGTAGGAGGAATGTTCATCATTGGGTCAGACTTGTTTTTCGTTTTGCATCTCCTTGGTTAAGAGAGAGGCCCAAGTTTCCTTCATAGACCAATCACAAACCGCATTAAAGCAAAAGCTATACAACCCAAGTTGAAAATCAATGTAAATATGCATACCTTTCATTTCCAAAACACTCGTCCTTCCAGACATGTTCATAACATTCACGTTTACTAAATCCAGTTTTCTTTCCATATTTTTGCTCAGGGAATCGAGGCGTTTGGACAAAGCTTCAATAGCTTTGAACATTGAGTCCTGGTTATCTGTAGACAATCGCGACAAAAAAAGCTAAAATGGCTGATTACACACATAGGTGGTGCAAAGAAAAATGGTGGCACATTGTGGACATTCAGCCATGTTCATGACATTCACGTTTACTAAATCCAGTTTTCTTTCCACATTTTTGCCCAGGGAATCGAAGCGTTTGGACAAAGCTTCAATGGCTTTGAACACTGAGTCCTGGTTATCTGTAGACAATCACGACAAGAAAAAGCTAAAATGGCTGATTACACTCGTAGGTGGTACAAAGACAAATTGTGGAACATTGTGGACATTCAGCCATTCTTCGTGGCTGACCACCTAATACAGGTGTAACATGGCCGGAAAATGATGTCACAAGGGAGGATTGGTGACTCAACGTCAACAGCCACAAGAAGGAGAAATGTCCATTATTGAGTCAGACTTTTTTACGTTTTGCATCTCCTTGGTTGGGAGAGAGGCCCAAGTTTCCTTCATAGACCAACACAAACCGCATTGAAGCAAAAGCAATACATCCCAAGTTGAAAATCAATGTAAATATGCATACCTTTCATTTCCAAAGCAGTCGTCCTTTCAGACATGTTCATAACATTCACGTTTACTAAATCCAGTTTTCTTTCCATATTTGTGCCCAGGGAGTCGAGGCGTTTGGACAAAGCTACAATAGCTTTGAACATTGAGTCCTGGATATCTGTAGACAATCGCGACAAAAAAAAGCTAAAATGGCTGATTACACACATAGGTGGTGCAAAGAAAAATTGTGGCACATTGTGGACATTCAGCCATTCTTCGTGGCTGACCACCTAATACAGGTGTAACATGGCCGGAAAATGATGTCACAAGGGAGGATTGGTGACTCTACGTCAACAGCCACAAGTAGGAGAAATGTTCATCAATGAGTCAGACTTGTTTCTCGTTTTGCATCTCCTTGGTTGAGAGAGAGGCCCAAGTTTTCTTCATAGACCAATCACAAACCGCATTAAAGCAAAAGCAATATAGCTCAAGTTAAAAATCAATGTAAATATGCATACCTTTCATTTCCAAAGCAGTCGTCCTTTCAGACATGTTCATGACATTCATGTTTACTAAATCCAGTTTTCTTTCCATATTTGTGTCCAGGGAGTCGAAGTGCTTGGACAAAGCTTCAATGACTTTGAACATTGAGTCCTGGTTATCTGTAGACAATCGCGACAAAAAAAAGAGCTAAAATGGCTGATTACACACGTAGGTGATACAAAGAAAAGTTGTGAAATTCAACCATCAAACCTTTTAGAAAAGGCTTCCGATAGCTTTGTTCACTTTCTTCAGTTTCTTCAAAGACATTAAGATGAGTAGCTGAAACAAGATACACGCTTATACACGACTTAATGCATACCTTGCATTTCTAAAGCAATTGTCCTCTGAGATGCGTTCTTGATATGGACATTTACTAAATCCAGTTTTCTTCCAATATTTACGTCCAGTGAGTCAAGACGTTTGGGCAATGTTTCAAAAGCTTTGTACATTGAGTCCATCTTTTCTGTAGACAATCACGACAAATAGAAAAGGATTTTTAAGACAAGCGATTACCCATTCAAGTGCCAGGGATAAAGGACAAACCGGTTTTCCCGGTGAGGATTCTAGCCCCTCGTATTGCGGCCCACATACTCCAGCAGCTGTAATGCAAACATTAAAGTTCTGTAAGGTTTTGTTAAATCGCCCAGTTTTCCCAAAGACGAGTTAACACATTTGACCTAAAACTGATTTCTTAAGGAAGGCTGGTTTACCAACTTAGAGCAGGCACATCTACATAGATGACAACAACGACCTCCACACCAGCTATAACCTTTTCACCAATCAAAACCGCATTAAAGAAACACCACCACAAGTTCTAAATATACATACCTTGAATTTCCAAGACCGTTGTCCTTTGAGATGTGTTCGTAACATTCAAATTTACGAGATCCTCTCCAATTTGTTTGTCTTGCCAGTCAAGGCGTTTGGAAAAAGCTTCGATGGCTTCGTTTATTGATTCCAGTTTTTCTATGGACAGCCATGATAAGTAAAGATGTTAAAAAACTGACTGTTTATGAAGGACAAAGAAGAGAAAATGCAGGTCATCGTTAAGACGTTTCAAACGCAAGAAGCTTAAGAGAGGATGTCAGCATCCATCGCCAAAAATTTGAAATATTGTGGCGAGTCGCCCAAAATTGGATATCACTCCTACTTTCATATTTTGTAGCCCAATATGGCGGGGGTAAACCTGAAATTTGCTCCAAAACTCAGATTTTTGTTTTCTTAGAATTTGTAGCTTTAGGTATTTAATTTTACTATGGAAAAATAATCTCCTATTTATTTACATTATTTTTACCTTTTTAAGCGATCTAAAAATTCCCGCACTGGCTAATTACGTGGTTACCATGGCAACGAGAAAAGCATTTTTGTGATTTATGGGTAGTTTGGGCTGTTTTTTGGCAACCATGTTACAAACGGGCGGAATTAAATGAGACACTTTATGTAGTCTTATTTGAAGAGTTTTTCTAAGGATAAAATGATTATGGGATATATGAACGTCAGTTTCAGTCGAATGCAACACTCAGTTCACACAGGGCAATAAATCAGAGGTAAAGTTATCGAAAATGGTCGTAGAGAAAAGAAGATCTGTCTACGGGACAGATGGACCCATGTTTTTCAACATGTTCCTCAATGACCTCATCTTTCACATTAAGTCTGTAAAACTAAACACTTATGCTGATGACTGCCAACTGCACACATCTGACGTAGACCCAGTAGCCTTAGAACAGCGGATCAATCATGATGTACAAATAGCAAACAAATGGTTCGAAGACAATGGGATGAAAGCCAACCCCGCTAAACACCAAGGGATGGTTCTTGACAAAACCGATTACCCTTTCTCCTTCTCAACCACAAGATGCCTGGAACTTTTTGGAATAATTCTTGATAATGAACTTAATTTCAAGGAACACATATCCTCTGTATGTAAAAAAAATAAATAATCAGCTCAGTGTCTTCAAAAGATTTGGCAAACTTATTTCTACCGAAATTATGCTTCGCCTTTATAAAACGTTTATGTTACCCCATTTTCACTACTGTTCAATGATATGGCACTTTTGTAATTCAGAGGACTCTGTTAAACTGGACACCTTAAATAGACCTATTTTAAGATTTGTTTTAAAGGACTGGGACTCGAACTATGATGATCTTTTAGACAAGGCAGGTGTGTGTGGTTTAGCCAACAGGAGGATACAAAATATGATGATTTGTATATTCAACTGTCTCCATCTTGGTAAATATCCGTGCTATTTGAAACAACTGATCAAGCTAAGATCTACTGCTTACTCCCTAAGGGGCACCAATATTTTATCACTTCCTAAGCCGTTTACAACCACATATGGTCTAAATTCTTTTAGCTATTCATCTGTTAAGTACTGGAACTCCCTCCCTGACCACTTTAGAAAGACTGTAGATTATAGTGAATTTAAGCGCTGACTGTTAGTGCACGGTTTCTGTTAATAGTACATTAATATTACATTATATTATTATATTAATGATTATTATATTATTATATTATTATATTATGAATTTTTTTTTTCTCTTTTTAGCCTTGTTCTTGCTGTAACTTTTAAAATTAGTAATTAGGATCGGAGATACTAGCTTGTAAGCTACACTGAAATCCGAGCCGGGATAAATAAAGCTTATGTATGTATGTATGTATGTACGGGAAGAAAAGAAAGACAATTTTTTCTGCAAGGCGAAAACAGGAAGAAGAGCCTGAAGAAACCGCTTCTGTTGTTGACGAAATCGCCTCCTCAACTCCTACCACCTCACGGGATGAAAATCAGCTCTCTGACTTGGACTCTAAAGAAACTGTTGGTTCTTCCAGAAAGAAAATGAAATATGCCGACGAGGAGCTTCATTCAGACAGCTTTGATGATGAGTACACCTTCAATACCGAGGAAAGCGAGGGATATAGATTGATAGATGTGAAGAATTTATCCACGACGGTCTCAAAGGCGCATATGTGTGAGAAAGGTGAGAATTTTTTACTATGATACCTGTGGTAGCCCAGTCATAAATGCCTTCGTTTTTTTCTGGGATACCTGTGGTAGCCCAGTCATAAAATGCCTTTGTTTTTTTGTCGTTTTTTTTTTGCTCCGCCACAAAATGGAAAAATTGCGCAATAGTACCCTATGGTCATTGGGTCCTCAACACCATGATAACTAACTGTGATCCAATGAGGTGTTCACATGCTGATCACGCGTGTTATCTTGATGATGATTGACGTTGTCATACAGGGACAGGGCTGGGTCACATGACGAACCACGAGATTTTGCCTATAAAACTCTTTCGTCAATCGTTTTGTATTTCAACGTGTTTGGATTGCGATCACCTGGAGCATTATGGCGCAAACGCTCAAAATACTTACAGACGCATGCACAAGGCGTATTGTTCGCGGCAATTCCACACTAAAAGATGTTATTGAGCGGTAATTTTGGAACGGATTGAGTCGCGAACGCTTGAAAGCCATGAAAGCCTTGAATGCCTTGTATGCCTTGTATGCCAAGTATGCCAATGTCTTAGTTGAAAAACGTACAATTGTTGTAAAAAGCAAAATCTGAAATCTGAAACCAAACTGCATATACTCTATGCAATCTATTGAACAACACTACTACCGTGAGACTGAAGAACATAACTATAATGGATGCAAACTGCTTGTGAAGAAAGACGCCATGTTGGATTCACTTGATGGTAAGGAACGCAGCTACGATAACAGTACGAATGGTATTAATTTCACGATCAGAAGGTGAATCTTATGTTTGTTTTCATTTTAGTTGTATGGACATTCTCTTTTAATAAATACATGATCCAAAATCCTGTGTTTTTTGTGTATAATGTCACTATGTTAAGTATTGTTTAAGCAATTGTCTTGTCACAGGCGACCCAAGCTCACGTCTCGAGAAAAAGCCAACGATTAATTCATGAACGTGTCACGCGTTGTGTGACTCGGTGTTAAGTTACGAGAGGAACCGTTGGAAATTTGAACACGTTATAAGGAATATTATTATATACTCAACAAAATATCGCGTTTCTGATTGGTCAATGATGAATGCATAAATAGGTTATAGAGTGCAATAGAGGTTATAGAGTGCAATACGGAGAAGTTGCCATGGAAACACCGGAGAAGCGCCAAATTTGAACACCAAATTATAAACAAAAATGGCTGACAGCCGGTTTGCTTTGTCAAACCAAAACATCGTTGAGCAACTTAAAGAAAATGCCAAAAACAAAAACACGTTGAAAGCTACACAGACCTGGTTAAATGTCTGGCAAACATGGGCGACTCAACGAAAAGTAAACCCAAAAATGGAAGAATACGAGCACGAACAACTCGATAAAATGTTGGAGTAATTTTGTCGAGAATTTAATAAATAAAAAGTCGTATGAACCTGCTCGTGCATTTCGTGATTTATGGTCACTCGTGATGTTTTGAAAGTTCTCAAATTGCACTCGCCTACGGCTCGTGCAATTTTGAGAACTTTCAAAACATCACTCGTGCCCATAAATCACGAAATGCACTCGCGTTCATACGATTTCCTATACGTATAGGGAACGAAATATGGTCGATTTACAACGATAAATATTTCGAAATATGAACATTTTTCTCGTAAAATCAATAAAACTTACTCATACCCTGTGTATCCATAGTAGTTTCTAGCGATTTCTGCCGTTGTAAGCTTGCTTTACCATCACCGTTATTCAAATCATCTACTTTTATTACGTTGGTAAAATTTGTACAAACATTACACAAACCAACTCGCGCGCAAAGTAAGAGACTACATTGAAGGCTTTAAATTATATTACGATCGATTTTCATCAAGAAATGGGCCAGGAATTGTCCACAATAGTGCAAATAATCATGAAGGCTGATCGCGGAAAAGCGATTGCGTGACGCTTGGTAAGCTGTAAGACGACATGTTGTTATATACCAGACGTAAAAACTCTTTAGATTCTCAGCTAGCATTTTGTATCCACTCTGCACTCTCCAGTCTATATTTTGTGTCCGGTCTGCTGTCTGCATTTTGTACTAACAGGTATCTGTGGCACCAATACAGTTTATTTTTGGTTACATTTATTCGCACAACACACATAATCTACCACAAAATACCTGTGTGTGAGGTAATTCGACATTTTCGTTCTTTTCCACGTTAATACTCTTCTTTTCTTTTGTAAGAATGTAGACCAGTTAAATGTTTCAAAAAATCCACCCACCCTACAAAAAAACAACTTTTGCGTGCATAGCATGCCTATACTTTAAAATAGGTGTATGCCCTTGGCCAGACTTGAGCTCACTATTTCAATATACTCATCGCCAGAAATCAAGGACATTTCAAGCCCGCTAACAATTATCAGCGGTATATCGTATTACACTCGGGAACAATAGAATATCAAGAGAATTTAATATGGCGGCGATCACGGCTCGATCTGCAAAGAAGCGTGTTTCGTACCATGACTTACACAATTTGAGCACCGTAGATCTTCTATTTGATGAAAAGAAAAAGAAAAGAAGACCTGCAAGTAAATCTTTGAGATTTTTCGAGGCAGAGCGATGACTGTTAGTTTCGAAACGCGTAACTTGTATACTTTTCTGTTAGGTTTGTTCCGGTTTATTATTTCTTCGTTGGTTAATGATTATTACTTAATAAGTTTCCATTTCAATCAGTTTCATTTAAGCACATGTACCAGATGTTGTATTTCATATTTCATCGCTATAAGTTGCTGTTGACGCCACTAATTTTCTCTGCTATTCATGTACGATCCGCTATCGGAGATTCATCAACAATCTTTAGGAGCTAGACCAAAGTAAGTTTTCCTTTATTTCACATTTAAGATATTTCCTTTTCTTTTCTTTTTTTTTTTGGATACGTACATCGATTTATTTCTCGCTTTCAGTTCACTTTATAATCGCTTTATATTTAATTGGGCTAGTGGTACGTTTCTCACGGATATTTTCTTAGTTTAGTTTCTGCTGCATTTTCTTTTAGTTTGAACCACACAAATTCAGCTACAACGTTACCATCAATCGTAACTACGCTATCTTCAACTTTACTTCGCCCTCTTCATCTGTGATTTCACACCGATCTCCTTATTTCGTTTTTAATTTTGATTGCGTACTTCATTTGATTAAACCGTGATTTATATTGTGCGTTCGGATTGTCTTCTCCGCTACAGTAGTAACCTTTGAAGGTTACAATGACATGATGTCAGAATTTTTATTTGCTTTGCTTTGCTTTGATTTGCTTTAAATTTTCGCATTTAACGCCTGGCATATTTTATTCCGAAAAGGACCCGAGAACTTATTTATTTCCCAGCAAGAACATAAACAAATATGGCCGATGATTCGAAGATCAGCGTTGCTCGTGTTTAACCATTTCAGTCATAGTTTTCAACATGGCGTCTCGTCACTTACTCAACATGGAAAATTAGGAATATTCTGGCGCGTTGGGAAGTTTTTTGATGGGAGGAAATGACAATTTTACAGGATATTTTGACGCTTCGAACTCAGTAGCAGTCAATTCGATAGAGAGCAGTTGACTTCATTGCTGCACTTTCCTGTAATAGGCGAGTGTCTGGGATGGAGAACGACGGATTTTGAAGAACTGTATGGCGACTTAGGTCAATGAACAATGACAAAAGAAATGGCTCGGGATGTAAGTTGTTTTTATTTATCGAGTCACTGTGAGGTTTGATGAATAGCAGAATCAATACTGAGTACGTCTCGATCGAGAGCAGACGGGACCATGAGCTCCTTATTGTTATATTTTAGAAATTTTACAAATTTCCATACAGTTTCCTATATTATTTGGACGCCATTATGGGCGAAATGCGCAAGTGCGCCCGCCATCTTGTCCAATATTTCTGCCAATGCTAATCCGACACCCGCAGTATCACTACACTTGATTCCAAGGATCCAGTACCATCCAGGTATCCCAGTTACCCTGCTCACAGGGTCTAGTTTGAAGTCTATGTCGTACTGGCAAAGGAATCATTGATGGATCTTTAGTTTTCTAAATGCAGTAGTTCCTGGAAGGTTTTTCTAGATATCATGCAAAGAGGAAAAAAGCCCGTCTCTTGGTATTTCGGAGATTGATACATCTTTGAATTTTTATGTGTCACGCTTGTCATGCAACTGATATAATAAAATGGAGAATATACGAAAACTGGAACTCAAATCTGGCTACAATGTGGTAGAGCATAAAGTGATCATCAAAATAGCTCATAAAATAATAAATAAACAATGTAAGAGTGTTAGGTTAGATTTTTTTACAAATTGTAGTGATTTATGCCAGTAAACGGTGGCGACAAGTAGGCACACTATCTATATTTCATAGTCGCCAGCTAGTTAATTTTTCCGGACTTTGAGTTCGTCTCAAGATAGAACAACACAAATGCACAAGGAAATTTTTAAAGTAACTTTTTAACCGTCCTTTTGTCTTTTAAAATATATTTCCACAAAAAAAACTACACCACAATTATTAGGACATATTGGGCTACAAATTATGAAAATAAGAGTGAAAGCAAAGTTTGGGCGACTTGCCACTGTTTGTCTGATGCTGACAGAAGCTCTTAAAAATTCCTTTCCACAAGAAGCTGCAAGGGGCAATTAATGCAATTGTGAACTGCCAACAGCGATAAGAAGTTGTTTTTGCAACATTTTGGTAACTTCCCAACTTATGCGTCACCACCGAGTGGTTGATCAGCGTAACAGATGCTGACCCAAACACTTCTATTGAGAAGGGAGATAAGATATAGTTCCTGAGATAATGTGCGCGCAGTACAAGCCAATCTTTTGGTGCGTAAATTTCCAGGACTGCCCGCTAAAATTTAAATGGAGAGAATGGCCAAAATGATTCGCTAATTTTACCGTAGTTATTCTTTCGCTTAGGTGGGAAAATAAGAGTCTGAATATTTTGTTTTCTTTTTAATGTGCTGTGAAAAGAGCTCCCGACTGTTTCGAATTGCTTTCTACTTTCGTCATTTAGGCTGCTTTGTGAGAATAAAAATCGGTTACAGAACAGGTGAAACCACTTTATCCCCTCTTGGTAAGACACACTGAGGAAATAAGGCAAAAATAACTTACAACTCACGTCCTTTCGATCCGTGCATTATGTTTCTGTTCCTCGTTTTCGCCTTTGTGACTGATGCTCACGCGCTTTGCGCTCGGCCCATGCATTTTCAAGACCGAGGTCATAGTTTTTCAGGGGCTGTCCTGGTGTACCGGTACACGGGGGAATTCCTATTGTTTTCATATCCATACATAGAGTTGTGACGCAGTTCGTTAATGTTTCGTTCCTTTGTGTACCGGTACACGAGGACACAACCGTTTTTCATCACACGGACCGACCCTTAGCCGGTAAATATATATTTATTTATTTTTCTAACTTAGCGAAATTGTCTGAATGATCCTGAATGATTTAGGGCTGTAAAAACGGCAAGATCTTCCATAAACAGAACAGTTTTTGAGCGAGTAAATGGCAGTTAAAATAGAGGTGATGCAAGTTAAAGAGAAATGCTTCACCGAAATAATTTCATTTGCCTAATAGTAAAGGTGATTTGAAAGGCTTCCAAGCAAACTTTGAAAAATTATCTTTGCAAGTATATGTCACCATCTGACACCTGTCAGTTAGGGAGCGCGTAAGGAAGAAGAAAGCGCACGTACACTTGAAAAACAACGAAACTAGCTTAGCAAGGACTGCTGCGGCAATGTTTTCTTCAAAATAGGCCATGATCTAACGGAAATTATTATTCACTCTCATCGACGATTAATTCATGTACGAAGATTTACCTCTGTTCATTAAGTAAACGGCGAGGAAAGTAATAGTAAGTAAATTCAAATTTTTTTATTTCGAAGTGGTGAGAGTTTGCTCGTTTGTTTGTTGCAATGGCGTGTATATATCTGGTCTTTCCTCCACAAAAACTAAATTAGAATGATACACTCCAACGAGACACAAGAAGATTTAATGCGGCCTTTTTTCCAGTTTCTGTTGTGCTATTTGTGGTACAAGTCTTCAAATTGAACGGACTTGGAAAGACTCACCAAAAGCGTTGTAAAACTGAAATCAAAACTTCGCTCGCTCTTTCACCACGAACGAGTTGTTTGAGAAAATTCAGATATTAAATGAATGAAATTCAGATATTAAATGAATTTTCAAGACCGAGGTCATAGTTTTTTAGGGGCTGTCCTGGTGTACCGGTACACGGGGGAATTCCTATTGTTTTCATATCCATACATAGAGTTGTGACGCAGTTCGTTAATGTTTCGTTCCTTTGTGTACCGGTACACGAGGACACAACCGTTTTTCATCACACGGACCGACCCTTAGCCGGTAAATATATATTTATTTATTTTTCTAACTTAGCGAAATTTACTGAATGATCCCGAATGATTTAGGGCTGTAAAAACGGCAAGATCTTCCATAAACAGAACAGTTTTTGAGTGAGTAAATGGCAGTTAAAATAGAGGTGATGCAAGTTAAAGAGAAATGCTTCACCGAAACAATTTCATTTGCCTAATAGTAAAGGTGATTTGAAAGGCTTCCAAGCAAACTTTGAAACATTATCTTTGCAAGTATCTGTCACCATCTGACACCTGTCAATTAGGGAGCGCGTAAGGAAGAAGAAAGCGCACGTACACTTGAAAAACAACGAAACTAGCTTAGCAAGGACTGCTGCGGCAATGTTTTCTTCAAAACAGGCCATGATCTAACGGAAATTATTATTCACTCTCATCGACGATTAATTCATGTACGAAGATTTACCTCTGTTCGTTAAGTAAACGGCGAGGAAAGTAATAGTAAGTAAATTCAAATTTTTTTATTTCGAAGTGGTGAGAGTTTGCTCGTTTGTTTGTTGCAATGGCGTGTATATATCTGGTCTTTCCTCCACAAAAACTAAATTAGAATGATACACTCCAACGAGACACAAGAAGATTTAATGCGGCCTTTTTTCCAGTTTCTGTTGTGCTATTTGTGGTACAAGTCTTCAAATTGAACGGACTTGGAAAGACTCACCAAGAGCGTTGTAAAACTGAAATCAAAACTTCGCTCGCTCTTTCACCACGAACGAGTTGTTTGAGAAAATTCAGATATTAAATGAATGAAAGTTCCATCGATTAGTTCAACTTTAACCAAATACCTCGTGTTTTAACTTTCTAGGTACTTTTTGTGAACGATTAAAATTAATTATAGACGGGTTTTAAGCCGCTTGTCTCGTATTGACACTATTGCTAATACGAATTCATTCTGAAACCAATATTTTTCTGTCAACCAAAGTGATTTGAGAGAGCGGAAAGAGATTATTAGTCGACGAACGTTTTGATACCAAAAACTCTAATAAAGAAACGTTTGTGAGGAAACCATGGTAAGTGATCTCTCTCTTTGTGCTGTTATGTGGCGTATCATGCACCACATGCGATATCCACGTCTTAGAGCATAGGTGATTTGCAGATTTGTATGTAAACATAACTACGACCATGATTGCGTCGTGGCGTAGGTAAGTTAACCTTCTTGGCAGGAACCACTCTGCTTGATTTTCATTGGATATTGAAAGATCAGATTTGACACATCTAGTGCGCATCGCGGAGCCAAATTGAGCAATATATGAGAAGGCTGATTACCAGTCAAACTCCAGAAATTTGTTTTTCATACATCTAGAATTACCTCTTACTAACCAAGGTCAGTACGGACCGAGCTTTTCTGCTTGGAGTTATAGCCCCTTCGAAGCAGGCTGCACAGTGAAATACGACCCGCTAAATTGACCACTAATAGCGCACATACTGAATGAGGAATATGATAAATGTAATATATATTATCCACGAAAGAAGATTACATATAAGGGTCTTTTATCTTTTTTTCCCTAATCGTCCTTCACCATAACTGCACATAAACATCTTTCCTCAAACGTATGTCTTACCTTTCTGTGCCCCGCATAGCCTTTGTCCTGAAACATACAGCGTGATAAATATCAATAACAGGACCAGCAAGACAGTCATGGTGAGCAAACAAGCGATCTTCCAGTGCGCAGCTGTTACCCACCCCCTGTTAGTCTTCTGTCGCTGTTCTTCATCAATGCACAATGGTTCCATTCTGAAACGTAACGGGATGTTTACCTTGGTTTTATTAAACGTACGCAATACCAAAAGGAAATACAACAAAAAAGGATTCCTGATCGCAGTTGGTGAAAAAATTCGAGTTCTCTATGTAGTTTTCACATTTGAAAATGAAAGTATTAAGTCAACATTTTTTTATACAAATTTCAGTATTTACAACAACATTTGCCGTTTGTATATCCAAGAATCGAAACAACAATTACAAACATCGTGCACCACTTTCACAAAGAGTTTTAACTCTTCACTCCTAACATAAGCAGGCATTAAATTGATCAAAATCCGAAATTCTCCCAGGTGAATGTCGGCAAAACTTGTTGACAGGCTTGGAGAATTAATACTATTTTTTCTAGTGCAGGGGGCGGCTGTTCACAGGCTAAGGTGTTGTTTTCGCTGATGTTTTTCTTTTTTCTTCTGTTCGAAAGTTGATGTGAAACGGAACCAGTCATTCTTTTGGCTGTGTTATAAAAGATTAACGTATCAAATTACCAACACTGTGCGGCCAACAGTCCTTAATACTGACACAGCACTCGCCTGCTTTATATTGGTAATAGAGAAGTTTGAGTCACGTATCACAGACGATCCAAGTTGGCTAAAATCTTCATCGGCAAGTCATTCCGCCAAAATCCTCTAATGCCGCTCATTGGATTCGATTTTAAAAAAGTTAGACAACTGAATGCGATACTAACATACTGTTTTTGCGAATAGTTCTCCTAGTAAGACAGTTTTTTCAGAGTTGCAAAAAACATAACAAAACATAATATTAAACATTTAACTGCGAATCAAGGACAGCAAAGCCAACTTAATTAAATATTTTGCAAATAACGCAAGGAAAATTCAAAACCAACCTGAGGTATTGATTCTGGAGTGAAATGACAAAATAATTACAAGTTTTCACGTGCAAGGTCAAGATTCAACCGCACATCTCGTGTTCAAAATGGAATTTATCCCCAAATTCTAGCTGCAGCGGTTGTATATGTCTTTCATCATCGAACCATTTCGAGAAACCGATATCACGTGATGGATGTTTTCTTAGGACTGGACCATTCAGGAAAAGAGTTGAATCACGTGCAGATATGAAAACTGAAATGAATATTTCGTCATTTTTAACTCGTTATTTGCGCGCATGCGCAAGAGCGAGTTGCAGATATGATGTGGAGAATGGCACTCGCTCGCTCGATTGGTCGATTCCTGTAAACTTTTTTTCAATTTTAGGCTTTTAAGTGCATTTGATAGTTTTTGGCGAGTAATAAACAAACGAAATGGCGACCTTTGTTGCTAAGAACAGTGGTGAGGTGAAAAAGAAGCCAATGATAATCTTAGAAGAGTTTATTTTTTTTTTCGTTTTAGTTTCAACAAGCGGCGCTAGCGACTGGCAGGCGTGCGAGGATTCACACTGAAATAAGAGAACAACCTTCGTTTTCCATAAAATTGTAATTTACAATCCTTGAACTTGAAAACAATCCAAAGATTCATCAAAAATATCACTTACTCCGAAGCGCTCGGAGTTTTACAGGTGTTCAAAAGCTTTTTCTGTTATGGCGTGAGATTGGGGACAAAATCGATCATTAAATTTCGTGTCATGTGTTTTTCCTGTGTGAAGCAACAAAAGGTGCCGGCGACTGACGAAATTACAGGTTAACACGAAAATCAAATAACACCTAAACAAACAATTGTAGCTACCGATTTCCAGTGAATTTTTAAAGAACAATTTTCTTTTAAGTTTCAAGACATTTTGAAGATTCTAAATAGATATTACGTACCAAAATGCGAAACTCATACACCACAAAATGGATATATAGGCCTGAAATGAAATTCTATCTTGTTCTTGATTATACGTTGCCTAGCACGTGACCAAAATCTACCCAGGTGGAAATCCAAAATGACGGTGGCAGTCTTGGCTTAGTTATGTCACTCAAAACTCGTTCCCGTTTATCTCATTTGATTAATTTTTTCTCGTTAAGACAGTATTGCCTTGATTTTCCAATATTTACAATGATAGACAGTAAATTTCACTTTTCAACCACATTTACTTCCAACCTTTTCTTTTGAAACAGAAACACAAATGATAAATGTATGTTATTTGCCGGCTGGGAGGTCCGTATGGTGAAAAACATTTCAAGACCGAGGTCACAGTTTTTCACCATACGGACCGACCCTTAGCCGGTAAATAACTTTTTTTTTTTAACATGACGAAATTCTTTCCGAAAGAACCCGAATGATTTAGGGCTGTATAAGATATTTCATAAACTGAACAATTTTTGAGCGAGTAAATGGTAGTTAAAATAGAGGTGATACAAATTAAAGAGAGATGCCTCACCGAAACATTTTCATTTCCGTAACGGTAAAGGTGATTTAAAAGGCTTCCAAACAAACTTTGAAACATTATTTTTACAAGTATCTGTCATAATCTGACACCTGTCAATTAGGGAGCGTATAAGAAATAAAAAAGCGCAAGAACATTTGAAAAACAACGGAACTAGTTTGGCTTGGACTGTCACGACAACGTTTTCTTCAAAAACGGTCAATGATCTAACGGAAAGTATTATTCACTCTTATCGACGATTCATTCATGAACGAAGATTTACCTCTGTTCATTAAGTAAACGGCGAGGAAAGTAAATGCGAGTAAATTCAATTTTTTTTATTTTGAAGTTGTGAGTTTGTTCGTTTGTTTGCTGCGATGGCGTGTGTAAATCTGATCTTTCCTCCACAAAAACTACATTCGAATGGCACACTCCAACGAAACAAACGGGGATTTAATGCGGCCTTTTCTCATTGAACTCCTTCAATTTCTATTGTGCAATTTACGGTACAAATGTCCAAATTGAACGGACTCGGAAAGACTCACCGAGAGCATGAATTAGTTGTAGAACTTAAATTAAAACTTCACTCGCTCTTTTACTGCGAACAAATTGTTTGAGAAAATTCAGATATTAAATTAATAAAAGTTACATCGTTTAGTTTAACTGTAACCAAATACTTCACGTTTTAACTTAGTATGTACTTTTTGTGAACGATTAAAATTAACTGCAGACGGTTCTTAGGCCGCTTGTCAACCAACGTAATTGACACCATTGCTTATACAAATCCATTCTGAAACCAATATTTTTCTGTCGACCAAAGTGATTTGAGTCAGAGAAAACAGAGGATTCATAAATTATTTATTGGCTTGAGGTTGTGACCGATGTGTTTGCTTAAAAATACTGCACAGCCGGAAAAACGAGATATATTTATGAAAAATGGCAACGAAAGTTGGGATGTACTCGGCGACTCACGAAAGCGTTACCGTGGCCCGTGGGTAGAGATAGGAAAATACCAACCGGGTAAAGAACCAATCAGATTGCAGGATTCGTTACTGTGCCCTCTAAAAAAAAAATAAATGTTTACAATACATGACATCATTCTCCCTTGTCAAATGTAATAGCATGATCATTTCAATTGTAATGCCTTCTTATCCCAACGTTACTGAACTGAACTGAACTACTCCTCGTACTCTAAATATGACAATCAACCACAAAATTCCCTAAACCAGATAACCTTAAACATAATCCAAAAAATTAGATAAGTCATCTGTCAATTCACGAGTTTGCTCACAGAGCACTTTGATTGTGTCTAGTGCGTAACACCTAGACACCTTGCAAAAGCGGTAAGAGATTGAGTGTCAACAAATGACGTAATGCTTTATTGGTTTTTGTAGCTTACTGCTTAAAGAGGCGTAAACTGCTATGGTGTCTTTCTGAGTAAGTGAGTGTAATAACAGAATCGAGCCCACAATGAACTCTGCCGATTTTGATCCGATATTCCCCGATCTTAACTCCTTTTTGAATCTACGGACTTCTGTGAAGTCGTAGATACTATGCTATCCAGAGTGTAAGTCCTTCCGTATGTCCATAACAATGGAAACCTGCGGATAATGCTCGGAATTCAGTTCGGTCTTCTCCAACATGTGTGCAAATAGCATGTGGATCAAATTTCAAAGTGAATTATGCATATTTTTTTTCGTGTGTGAGAAAATCTCAAGTTTCATGGTATCTATAAATAGGAAGCAAGAGGAAAACATCGCCAGAAATCAAGGACATTTCGAGCCCGCTGACAATTATCAGCGGTATATCGTATTACACTCCGGAACAATAGAGTATCAAGAGAATTCAATATGGCGGCGATCACGGCTCGATCTGCAAAGAAGAGTGTTTCGTACCATGAGTTATACAATTTGAGCACCGCAGATCCTCTATTTGATGAAAAGAAAAAGAAAAGAAGACCTGCAAGTAAATCTTTGGGATTTTTCGAGGCAGAGCGTTGACATGATGTCCGAATTTTGATTTGCTTTAATTTAATTTTCGCGCTAAGACCACTGAATTTGCATTCAATGCCTGGCATATTTTTATTCCGAAAAAGACCTGAGAACTAATTTATTTCCCTGCAAGATCATAAACAAATAGGGCTGACGATTCGAAGATCAGCGTTGCTCGTGTTTAACTATTTCAGTCATAGTTTTCAACATGGCGTCTCGTCACTTACTCAACATGGAAAATAGGGGATATTCTGGCGCGTTGGGAAGTTTTTTGATGGGAGGAAATGGCAATTTTACAGAATATTTGGACGCTTCGAACTCTGTAGCAGTCAATTCGATCGAGAGCAGTTTACTTTATTGATGCACTTCCCTGTAATAGGCGAGTGTTTGGGATAAAGAACGACGGATTTTGAAGAACTGTATGGCGACCTAGGTCAATGATCAATGACAAAAAAACTGGCTCGGGAAGTAAGTGGTTTTTATTTATCGAGTCCCTGTGAGATTTGATGAATACTGTCTCGATCGAGAGCAGACGGGACCATGAGCTCCTGATTGTTGTATTTTAGAAATTTTACAAATTTCCATAGTTTCTTATATTATTTGGACGCCATTGTGGACGAAATTCGCAAGCGCGGCCGCCATCTTGTCTAATATTTCTGCCGATGATGACCAAGAGATATTTCGAGACGACAGTTTTATTCAAAACAATTCTTGATTTGCTGTTATAAGCGAAAACGTTCGAATTTCTTACGTGCACAAAACCCACGCCGTAAAATTCAGCATGCTTAGATCATTGTTTCGTTGACTTCACGGCAAGAAATTGCGAAGCGTTATGATGAAAATTCTGAAAGTACTACAATTTGACGCAAAATCTTCTATTAAACAAAACTTTTTGAACACGTAATATTTACCGACCAATGGAGTCGTCAAATTGTCGCTAGGCCCTGCTTGAATTTCGAAAGTTGGGTATTCGGTTTACAGCCACAATTCGCATCGCTTTAGAGAACTGTTGTGTCGTTGACTCGAGAGTTTGTTCTGTCACCTTTAGGACCTTGACGTCCATTATTTTCCAAACAGAGTATTCTGTAGCATTCCTACTTTATATGCTGAGTTCCACAAGGTCTAACTCGATCGCAAAGGAACGAAAAATCCGACTTAAATATTTTGAAGGTCGACCGTTTCATTTTCAAATATTTGATCATTTAGAGTGAACGCATAGAATAATGCCCCTTTAATACCCCCTAAAGCCATCAACATATTTTTGCGAACGAAGGATTCTGATTGGTTTTTTTATCTCCTAACGATAGAGGAAGTTTGGGGACAAAAATTCTACTTAGTAAGGGAGGTAGGGGCAGTTACGGGTGGTTCAGGTGTCAATGTGTCAGCATATTATATTTATACTAATAATATATTTGTTTCGTTCATCGCGGAGCTTGCATTTTTGGTTGCACTATATCTTGAGTTGTGAGTAATTTCTAATGTCGTTTTAGGGCGGTTAAGTATGGTATTCTAAGTAATAACAGGTGCAGTAAGCTATATGCAGTCATCGACTGCCTATTTTTTGTGAAGTTTACAGTACGTGTCAAGCTACATGAGGTAAGCGATCATCTCTTAACACAAATTTTACGAGAATGCGTAACCAGTGAAGTGGCGTAACCACTTGGATATTTAGTCATAAGATCTGTCGTGTTAAGGTGGATATCCTTATTTGGTTAGCAAAACTCCTGAGGCAAACAAAGGAATATTCAGAATCGAAGAAGAAAAAGTTGTAGAAGACAATGTGCTTTGTCAACTGTCGCGTTTTAAGGGGGGACTGAGGTGGCGAGGAAAGTTTATCATTTGGCCAGTAAACCAAACTTTTCTAAGATACTCATACCTGCTCTCCCCTTTATAATTGATCTTTTGTAGTTTGTTAATCGTCACTTTGCTGTTAATCGACACGTGGTTAGCACCGGCCATAAGGTTAGTGTAGAGTTAACAGATTTTACGACTTTATTTTCTGCACGAGGATCCACCCCCCAATTACCAAGACATTGTATAGTTTTGTATTTTCCTTTCGTTTTAACTTTTAGATTCTCTGAAGTCGTTTAATCTTAATTTCATTTTGTAAGCCTTTTATTGGAACGCCCCAAATATGCGCGAAAAGTCGTCGCAAATTGTACCTAAATTGTATCTATCTTTGTTTTACAGAACTAAATATTTGATGGAAATTCACATGTTGAAATCTGTGCGATTTATTCATATCAAAATGGGGTGACCGCCTAATAGAGGTGAAAATGATACAAAGGGGCAAACAAAACTATCGGGACTTTGAAAACCGACCACTTGATACGGGGTGACCGCTTCATACAGTGCTGCTTAATACAGTTCGACTGTACGTTTTTGTCAGTTATCCACCAACAAGCAGAACTCTTGTTGCGATGGTTCCCTGTACAAGACTGCTTTTACTTACATCTGACATCTGTAATTCATAACCTTTTTATTATCTGCTGAGCCAGAGGTAAAAGAGGGAGGCCTAAAATTAGTTATCACAGGCTACATTCACAAACTGTTTTATCGTTTGAATCCAAGTGGAATTAAGATAGAACTGTAAAAGCTGTCTTTTGCTTCAAATTAGTCACAAAGAAACGAACAGGATTGTTTGTATATTTGCTCCAAAAGTGTGCCAGTGTCAAAAACAACGTGTGTTACGTGCAAAAAATACTTGTTTCCCTACAGTAAAACAGTTAAGACCAGCCTTTTTATTTAATACTATCTCTCCAGCAGAAACACAGTGGATCAATTTGCATATTGAGAAAACTCGGAACTCAGTCTAATTGTTAAAAAGGCTATGAAAAACTTCTTTGAAAACTACTGCACTTTGGTACACCTATGAAACCACTGACATCCATTCAGCATACCTTCAAGGTAGACCTATAGCGCAGTACAGCAGTAAGCATGCAATTTCATCTTGCACTAGACAAACGTTTGCAGCGCGGACCGGCTTTTCATAATAGAACCTTCCCTTATCTCGAATCGTAGGTCATTTTTTGCTGCCATTAAATCTACAACATCACAAAAAAAGCCCGAACGAAGCAATGAGTTGTAAAAAAGTATTGAGAAGCAGCCACAAATATCAAGAAAAGATAAAAACCAAGCGACTCTTAAGCGAACATGGCTGCAGAAAGAAGTCCTCAATAAGGCTGAGTCATGAAATAAACTAAGGGAACATTTATTAATCACAATGTATTTTGACAAATGTCAACTAAACAAGTTTTAAGTTTTTTCGAGACGACAATAACGCATTCTTATGATGTCAAACAAAACAGCTATTCGTTCACTGGAGTTGTTCATTAATTATAAAGTTTTCAGTGGGCGATCTATCGTTTACTTTTATTCATAGTTCTTGATTTATTAATTGCACTGAAGAAAGTTTTGTCGAAAAACCTGAATGAGTTTTGTTGCCCGTCAATAAACACAAATCAATCCTGTATACTGGTTATCATTTTTAAGTCAATAAGAAAGCCTCAGTACGGCCTATAGTTTAAACTTGAATCGTGTTTCGAACCCGTTACGACAGTCAAGCGTTGTTCAAATAAATTAGATGCGAACATAGGCGTCGTGAAATGTCATATCCACGGTAAACATGTTCCTACCCTCCAAAATTATTAAGGTATTAGATAATCGATAACCTTTGAGGGCCGCCTCACCATTTTTTAGGAAATAGCCAACATATTCGAGTTCATTTTATAAGATTGTGCCGAACTTTAGCACCTGTAGGGGTCACCTTGAATTGAATGAGTCAGACTGCACATGTTTAATAATAACAACAATAAAGATGATGATTATGATAATAATAATAATAATAATAATAATAACAATAATAGTAATAATAATAATAATCTGTCTTTGATAAATCAGAAACAACAAACGTGTAACTTTACAATATGTTAACAAGGAAATCATAAGTATAGTTAATAATATGTCAAAATTGTAGCATTATAGCATCATGTACAAAAAGAGGCTCAAAACATTTGATTAATAGAGCTTTCATATATATAATTTCACAAAAAAAAGAATAGCTCTATGTAAAGGCTAATCCATGTTATTAGGGCGAAACATGCAAACGTAACGCACCAGAAGTTTCCAATTAATATTAAAAAAAAGAACGATTTAAATGTCTTCGGTCCACACTAAAAAGGATAACCGTGCGCTACCTTACGCATGCGCATAATAAGGGCCAAAATTTTTAACCTCGATACTATTGCTGTCGTTGGTGTATGCAATGATAATGGTGCTTTATTGCGTAATTAAAATCAAAATCATTAAAGTATCTCGCAGAGAATCAAAGTCTAAGTAAGCTCATTTTCATAACAAAAATTGAGCAAGTTATTTGTTATTTGATCCGAGGGAAGTCGGCAAAATAGCCAAATAGGGAGTGAGCAATATCTTTATCATGCGTTCGGAAGTTTGCATTTTGCAACTTTGCAACTTTTCAACCAGCTAGAACAACAATGATATTAAAAAACCGACACAAACATAAAAGGAGACGATAAAACAGGCAAACTGTCTATGGCACGAGAAAACACGTCTTCACGGTGCGAATGGGTTTTGTTTTGCATCTCATCAGTTGATAGGAAAACCAAATCAAGACATTCCCGAGTTACTTTCCACACTCATTGGTAGGATAAAAAAAGAAAAGATGCGGGCACACATCAGATTATCAACAAAGAGTTTTCAGCACGATGGCTTAATTATCTTCACTGAGCCCTTGATGTGAGCTTTGAACTCGCGCCACTGAAACACGTTGCCCACCCCTGTCAGGCACGACTTTGACATGCGTGCGATTTCTGGGTCTTTTATGACGTGATCCCAAATGTTGACACCTGTCATTTCACCGATGAAAGATTGATGGGCTTCAAACTTTCCCCCCTTTGAGTCTTGCTCCTGCCCTAGTACCAGGGATCCATTTGCACGAATCATGTGACCTGTGGGGACATTAACAGGAAATTAAGGAAAAAGATAAATTCACCAGTTAAAAAAGATTCAACTTTATCTTTTGCTTTGATTAAGATTAAGATCTCTGAAGGAAATGATAAAAAGCTGAAAAGTGAGTACATTCTTTCCTTTTTTTTAATTTTCCTAATCAATAATTTACCGAATAAGTGAGTCATGTTGCTCTATTTGTTCCAATCTACGCATTACTCTTTGGGAACTACGCACTTTATCTTTAAGAGACTAACATAACGTACACTGTAGCATTTAAGTGATAAATTTCATAATCGTTTATCAAGTAATTTCACCATCACAGTCACGTGCATTTTTGTCAAGGTTTTTGCATGTTTTTCAAGTATTTCTTTTTTGGCATCAGTGATCATTACCTTGTCAGAGTTTGTCTGATATATTTTTCTTGTTTTGCGCATTTCTCGGTTTCTCTAGTATCCTTAGTCTTCTTTCGCCTTTTTCAGCTTCTTAGGGTGGTTTTTCTCAGCGTTACTTACAAATCACATATAGAGCATTCAGGAGGGAATTTTTCACTAATCGTTTCTTCTCCGCACAAGGCAGTTTAGTTCACAATGAAATTATTTGCGGTTAGTGTCCGCGACAATTTTACGCAGTTTCCTTTCAGGGAGATTCGTTTACAGTGTCCGTTAAAATGTAAATGCAAACCGGGTTTTTTGGAGTGAAATCAGAAACAGAGAACTGAAAAACTGAATTTACCATAGGTTTCAAGTAGCTGACAACATTCAACAGTCAACAGCAAACATTGGTTTAGGTAGCTTCTCTGAAGAAAACAACCTTTTAACTGACCGTGTTTAACGAAACAGCTTTAAGAGATGTTTAAGCTTTGTTTTTTATGGAGTACAAGTCTATCTTCGTCTATCTATAACTACTTTTAAGTCCACGTGAACTTTGTACTTCGTTTATTAAAATCAATCTTGTGGAATCCTGGCGGTTTTGTCATTTCGGCCGCCTCGTATTAGCAGTTACACACACTAAACATTAAATACTATCGTAGGGACCATTACTAAAAGAAGAATTTACCTGTTTGGAGACTTTTACCATGAGCGGCAACCGAACCATCTCGAAATAATTTCCATGATCCAGTGGTATACCATGTTAGGCAGATATGATGCCACTTTCCATCATTGGCGGATACAGAAGTAGAACCACTAAAATTAGCAGCAAAACGCGAGAAGTGTACTTTGAGTATCTTAAAGCTTACAGCAACATTAAATCAAAACAACTATTGTGATTAATAACAGGACAAAACTTCAGATGAGATACTCAAACCTCCCATGGTTGATGTAGATCCTAAATAGCCTATAGTCAGTCAGGAGAAGCTCGTTAGTTTCTCCAGATACAGCATAGCTCAGGAGTGTTCCTTCATTTCTAGTATCAGCGGTTTTCATCCACAGACAAACCGTTACAGCTGACAGGTTTGGCATGCCACGTGTGACGATGACGTAATCACTGGTTCCTCTCTGCGGAAATTGTAGAGCGTATCCTGCAACTGAAGAATTACTCAGTTTTTTTATTTGTCAACGCCGCTTTCTTCTCTGATTGTACCATGATTATTTTTACATCATAATAGTTGATAGGCTAGCTAGGGTGATGCGAGTTTCCATAGGAAGGTAAAGCAAAATCAAGCATTCCTACATTGCTTACAACACACAAGTGAAAATTATTTTAAAGATGCATACCTGGCATAACCAATGCCTTTATCGTTTCAGACGTGTTCTTAAATTTCAAAGAGAGCTCTTCGATTGACTTAATCACGACATCCAGTTTCCTAACGACACTTTTGTTAAACGAGTGAGGACTTGTGTACCACGCCTCGATTGTCTTGTTAATGAGAGCCAGTCTTCCTGAAGAAATTGAGACATACACAAAGATCTTTCAATAATAAATGTGTAGGACAAAAAACATTGATTCATGGTGTGAATTCGAAATGTCAAAAAAGAAAGTTTTTCAAACAAATTTCGATTCTTACGGAATCAAAATGAATTTCACAATGAGATTATCGCTGTTTCCAAGTATCATTTCCAAGTTACACTGCCCTGCGTGATTGTAATTTTCATATAATTTACAAAGTGGTATTGAAGGTTATCTGTGTAAGGAAAAGATATCTCAGATTTTCCATGAACTGAGATTTTGACACGCAAGTATATTTAAATGAAATTAAATCGAACTGTCAAATAAATCTTTTACACTTTTGAAAGTCTACTTTCAGGAAACAATGTCGGTGTTGATAGAAGGTTTGTGTGGAATACATTCGAAGAAATGAAGCCAAAGATCACTAAGTCATTCGCAAGCAAAGGTTAGATGCGATCGGATTGCGTTACATCACATCCTTGAACATACTTTAGATGCGTACTTTCCACTTGCATATTGGTAAAATTTTCGCGCTTCAAATTGGCGTTTTACATCGTTTTTATATGACCTCTTTTCTGTGGAACCTGTCTTACGTGGCCCCCCACCCCCCCCCCCCCCGCCATTCTTCGTAGGTGACCACCTAATACAGGTTTAACTGTGTAGGAAAATGATGTCACAAGGGAGGATTGGTAACTCAACGTGAACAGCCACAAGTAGGAGAAATGTTCATCATTGAGTCAGACCTGTTTTTCGTTTTGCATCTTCTTGTTTGAGAGAGAGGCCCAAGTTTCCTTCATAGACCAATCACAAACCGCAGTAAAGCAAAGCAATACAACCCAAGTTGAAAATCAATGTAAATATGCATACCTTTAATTTCCAAAGTAGTCGTCCTTTCAGACATGTTCATAACATTCACGTTTACTAAATCCAGTTTTCTTTCCATATTGGTGCCCAGGGAGTTGAGGCGTTTGGAAAAGGCTTCAATGGCTTTGAAGATTGAGTCCTGGTTATCTGTAGATAATCGCGACAAAAAAAAGCTAAAATGACCGATCACACACCTAGGGGGTACAAAGAAAAATTGTGAAATTCCACCATCAAACCTTGTAGAAAAGGCTTCCGTTTCACTGCCTTCAGTTTCTTCAAAGACGTTAAATGAGCAGTGAAATAAGAGTGCAGATGCACACGCATACACACGACTTAAAGTGCATACCTTGTATTTCCAAAGCAGTTGTCCTCTGAGATGCGTTCTTAACATATGCATTTACTAAATCCAGTTTTCTTCCCATATTTACGTCCAGTGAGTCAAGACGTTTGGACAATGCTTCAAAAGCTTTGTACATTGAGTCCATCTTTTCTGTAGACAATCATGACAAATAGAAAAGGATTTTAAGACAAGCGATTACCCATTTAAGTGCCAAAGACAAAGGACAAACTGGGTTTCCCGGTGAGGATTCTAGCCCATCCTATTGCAGCCCAAATACTCCAGCAGCTGTAATGCAAACATTAAACTTCTGTAAAGTTTTGTCAAATTATCCAGTTTTCCCAAAGACGAGTTAACACATCTGACTGATTTCTTAAAACAAGGAAGGCTGGTTTACCAACTTAGAGTAGGCACATCTATATAGATGACAACAACGACCTCCACACTAGCTATGACCTTTTCACCAATCAAAACCTCATTAAAGAAACACCACCACAAGTTCTAAATATACATACCTTGCATTTCCAAGACCGTTGTCCTTTTTAACGACAAAGGAGGGGGGAGGGGGGGGTTGGTAGCGGATGTGTTGCATTGACTGATGCATGATATTTGCGCGAGAACCGCATTAATTGGCGCGGGAATGCCCAAGTGAGTCAAAGAAGAGAAAATGCAGGTCATCGGCAAGACGTTTCAATCGCAAGAAGCTTAAAAATTCCTTTCCATAAGAAGCTGCAAGGGGTGATTAATGCAACTGTGAACTGCCAACAGCAATGAGAAGTTGTTTCGCAACATTTTGGTAACTTCCCAACTTATGCGTCACCAACGAGTGGTTGATCAGCGTAACAGATGCTGACCCAAACATTTCTATTGAGAATGGAGATAAGATATAGTCTCTGAGATAATGTGCGCGCAGTACAAGCCAATTTTTTGGTGCGTAAATTTCCAGGACTACCCGCTAAAATCTAAATGGAGAGAATGGCTAAAATGATTCGCTAATTTTACCATAGTTACTCTTTCGCGTAGGTGGGAAAATAAGAGTCTGAATATTTTGTTTTCTTCCTGATGTGCTATGAAAAGAGCTCTTGACTGGATTTAACTTGTTTCGAATTGCTTTCTACTTTCGTCATTTAAAGCTTCTTTATGAGAATAAAAATCGTTCACAGAACAGGTGAAACCACTTTATCCTCTCTCGGTAAGACACACTGAGGAGATAAGGCAAAAATATATTACAAATCTCGTTCTTTCGATCCGCGCATTATGTTCTGTTCCTCGGTTTCGCCTTTGTGACTGATGGCTCACGTGCTTTGCGCTCGGCCCATGAGTCAATAATAGAAAATAACTCTTAGTATGGACCCCAGATACGGTTAGAAATAAGATGTATATTTTCTGCGACTTCATAGGGGTGATTTCACATCGCCGTGTAAATCTTTCACTCGCTTGCTCGAAACGGTTTCCTCCACGAACGCTCTGATACCAAAAACTCTAATACAGGAACGTTTTTGAGGAAACCATGGTAAGTGATATCTCTCTTTGTGCTTTTATGTGGCGTATCATGCACCTCATGCGATATCCACGTCTTTGAGCGTAGGTAATTTGCAGATTTGTATGTAAACATAACTACGACCATGATTGCGTCGTGGTGTAGGTAAGTTAACCTTCTTGGCAAGATCAATTTTGCTTGATTTTCATTGGATATTGAAAGATCAGATTTGACACATCTGGTGCGCATCGCGGAGCCAAATTACAAATATATGAGAAGGCTGATTACTAGTCAAACTCCAGAAATTTGTTTTTCATACATCTAGAAATACCTCTTACTAACCGAGTTAGGTTACCGACTGAGTTTTTCTGCTTGAAGTTATAGCCCCTTCGAAGCAGGCCGCACTGTGAAATACGACCCACTAAATTGATCAATAATAGCGCACATACTGAATGAGGAATATGATAAATGTAATATATATTATCCACGAAAGAAGATTACATATAAGGGTCTTTTATCTTTTTTTCCCTAATCGTCCTTCACCATAACTTCACATAAACATCCTTCTTCAAACGTATGTCATACCTTTCTGTGCCCCGCATAGCCTTTGTCCCGATACATACAGCGTAACAAATATCAATAACAGGACCAGCAAGACAGCCATGGTGAGCAAACAAGCGATCTTCCAGTGTGTAGCTCTTACCCACCCCCTGTTAGTCTTCTGTCGCTGTTCTTCATCAATAAACAATGGTTGCATTCTGAAACGTAACGAGATGTTTACCTTGGTTTTATTAAACGTACGCAATACCAAAAGGAAATATAACAAAAAAGGATTCCTGATCGCAGGTTGGTGAAAAATTTCGAGTTCTGTATGTAATTTTTGCATTTGAAAATGAAAGTATTAAGTTAACATTTTTTTAACAAATTCCACTATTTGCCGTTTTTATATCCAAGAATCGAAACGACAATTGCAAACGTCGTGCACCACTATCACAAAGAGTTTTAACCCTTCACTTCTACCATAAGCAGACGTTAAATTGATCAAAATCCGAAATTCTCCCAGGTGAATGTCGGCATAACTTGTTGACAGGCTTGGAGAATTGATGCTATTTTTTCTAGTGCAGGGGGCGGCTGTTCACAGGCTAGGGTGTTGCCGTCGCTGATTTTTTCTTTTTTCTTCCAATCGAAAGTTGATGTGAAACGGAATTAGTCATTCTGTAGGCTGTGTTATAAAAGATTAACGTATCAAATTACCGACATTATGCGGCCAACAGCCCTTTATACTGACACGGCACTCGCCAGCTTTATATTGGTAATACAGAAGTTTGAGTCACGTATCACAGACAATCCAAGTTGGTTAAAATCTTCATTGGCAAGTCATTCCGCCAAAATCCTCTAATGCCGCTCATTGCATTCGAATAAAAAAGAGCTAGACAACCGAATGCGTTACTAACATACGGTTTTTGCGAATAGTTCCCCTATTAAGACAGTTTTTTCAGAGTTTCAAAAAACATAACTGTTGGGAATTAGATAATTGCCTGACAACACAATGTTTTTCCCGATAAACTCGCGCTAAAATCACCCACTCACGATAGAATTTTAAACAGATATATTTGTGTCTCACGATGTCCCGATTACGATTACAACACACTCTTCGATTTCTAGAACAAAAGATACAGCAAATTGTACAATGTGTTCTTTGATTGGCTTAAGTTACTAGCGATGACAGATTCAATGCCTATCCCTTTCCGGTCAACTAAACAATTCTATACGCATTAAAATGTTTTGATTACGTAAACACACGATTTCCGACATAACAAAACATAACATTTAAACATTTAACTGCGAATCAAGGACAGCAAAGCCAACTTAATTAAATATTTTGCAAATAACGCAAGGAAAATTCAAAACTAACCGGAGGTACTGGTTCCGGAGTGAAATGACAAAATAATTACAAGCTTTCAAGTGCAAGGTCAAGATTCAACCGTATATCTCGCGTTCAAAATGGAATTTATCCCCGAATTCTAGCTGCAGTGGTTACATATGTATTTCATCATCGAACCATTTCGACAAACCATACCGATATCACGTGATGAATTGGACCATGGCCCTGCATGGCATTGCAAGCGATTTAATCTTTTGCTTTGATAAAGAAAACATCTGGAGGAAATGATAAAAAGACTGGAAAGTGAGCACATTCTTTCCTTTTTTAGTTTTCGACGTGTCAAGCTACATGTTTTAACCTTAATACTATTGCTGTCTTTGATGTATGCAAAGATAATGGTGCTTTGATTAAATTCAAAATCATTGAAGTATCTTACTGAGAATCACAATCTTAGTAATTTCATCTGGTCGAAAGTTGATGTGAAACGGAATTAGTCATTCTAAAGATTGTGTTGTAAAAGATTAACGTATCAAATCACCGACACTGTGCGGCCAAGAGCCCTTTATACTGACACAGCACTCGCCAACTTTATATTGGTAATACAGACGTTTGAGTCACTTATCACAGACGATCCAAGTTGGCTAAAATTTTATTTTTATTGGCAAGTCATTCTGCCAAAAACTCTAATGCTTTTGATTATGTTTGATGACATAGAGCTAGACAACTGAATGCGATACTAACTTCCTGTTTTTGCGAATAGTTCCCTTGTTACGCGTGTTGTTTTGGAGTTACGATGGAATCATACATAAAACTACTCCGAATTAAAACAGATGATATATACTTATGTACTATATAAAATTAAGGTTTTTTAGGGGGGGGAACGCATATGACTGTTACACTAAACAGAAAAGCGAAATCTTTAGTCATTACCGCGAACTGCACCTGGCTCAGGAGATAACTTAAAAGAATTCGAAACTCCGACTATGCCGAAAATCTGCAAAAATATTCGAAACATAGACAGTTTAATCCAAGCTCTTTTAGGTTTTTGTTCTTCTCAACAAGCCTACGCGCGCTAAACGCGATGAGAGGCCCTGCATGGCATTGCAAACGATTTAACCGTCAATCAAGAACAGCAAAGCCAACGTAATTAAATATTTCGCAAATAACGCAAGGAATATTCAAAACTAACCTGAGTTACTGGTTCCGGAGTAAAAAGACAAAATAATTACAAGCTTTCACGCGCAAGGTCAAGATTCAACCGCTGATCTTTAGTTCAAAATGGAATTTATCCCCGAATTCTAGCTGCTGCAGTTGTTTATGTCTTTCATCATCGAACCATTTCGAGAAACCATACCGATATCACGTGATGAATTGGACCATTCCGGGAAAAAGTTGAATCACGTGCAGACATGAAACTGAATTGAATATCTCGTCATTTTTGTGTCTAGTGCGTAGCAACCAAGCACCTTGCAAAAGCTGTAGGAGATTGCGTGTCAACAAATTACGTTTGCCTTAACTGTTTTGTGAAGTTTACCGTACGTGACAAGCTACATGTTTTAACCTCCATACTATTGCTGTCTTTGATGTATGCAAAGATAATGGTGCTTTGTTGCGTGATTAAATTCAAAATCATTGAAGTATCTTACAGAGAATCACAATCTTAGTAATTTCATTTCTACAGCAAAAATTGAGCAAGTTATTTGTTATTTTATCCGAGGGAACTCAGCAAACAAGGCCAAAGAGGGGGAGTGAGCAATATCTTTATCATGCTTTCGGTAGTTTGCAATTTGCAACTTTACAAGTTTTTAACCAGTGAGAACAAGTATGATATTGAAAAACCGACACGAACATGAAAGGAGACGGTAAAACTGGCAAATTGTTTAAGGCACGAGAAAACACAAGTGTCTAAGGTAAGGATGATTTTAGTTTTACATCTCATCACTTGATAGGAAAACCAAATCAAGACATTTCCGAGTTGTTTTCCGCACTCAATTTTAAAATTGCATCGACCGAAAAAGATTGGTCTCAGCATTGGTAGGATGGTCAAGGAAAGATACGGGCACGCATCAGATTATCAAGCGGCGGCCGGCGGCGGAGCTGTCAAAATTTATCTTTAATGTAACATCCTTCTCAATGCTTACAAATCACGTCATGGATGTTTTCACTTCAGCACGATGGCTTAATTATCTTCACTGAGCCCTTGATGTGAGCTTTGAACTCGGCCACTGAAACATGATAAATGAATAAAGGGGTACGTTTCTAAAGAAACTGTGGTGCTGCGTCGGTGGGAGAGTATAGCAGGTAATTTAGTGTTAAGATTTGGGTTGAAAACGTAAATTAGCCGCCGTAAAGGGTAAAAAAGCTGACGTTTCGAGCGTTAGCCCTTAGTCGGAGCAAACAAAGGGCTAACGCTCGAAACGTCAGCTTTTTTATCCTTTACGGTGGCTAATTTACGTTTTCAACCCAGTTGTTAACACTAAATTACCCACTGAAACATGTTGCTCACTCCTGTCAGGCACGACTTTGACATGGGTGCGATTTCTCGGTCTTTTAGAACGTGATCCCAGATGTTGACACCTGTCATTTCACCGATGAAAGATTGATTGGCATAAAAACTTCCTCCCTTTTAGTCTTGCTACTGCCCTAGTACCAGGGCTCCATTTGCACGAATCACGTAACCTAAGGGGACATTAACAAGAAATTAAGGAAAAAGATAAATTCACCAGTTAAAAAAGATTCAACTATATCTTTTGCTTTGATTAAGAAAACATCTGGAGGAAATGATAAAAAGACTGGAAAGTGAGTACATTCTTTCCTTTTTTTCAGTTTTCTTAATCAATAATTTACCGAATAAGTGAGTCATTTCGCTCTGTTTCTTCCAACTTCCGCATTACTTTTTGGGAACTACGCACTTTATCCTTAAGTGACTAACATGACGTACATTGTGACATTTAAGTGATAAATTTCATAATCGGTTATCAAGTAATTTTACCATCACAGTTACGTGCATTTTTGTCAAGGTTTTTGCATGTTTTTCAAATATTTCTTTTTTGGCATCAGTGATCATTACCTCGTCAGAGTTTGTCTGATATATTTTCCTTGTTTTGCGCATTTCTCGGTTTCTCGAGTATCCTTAGTCTTTTTCGCCTTTTCAGCTTCTTAGGGTGGTTTTTCTCAGCGTTACTTGCAAATCACATATAGAGCCCACAGGAGGGAATTTTTCAGTAGTCGTTTTTTCTCCTCACAAGGCAGTTTACTTCACAACGCAAGTATTTGTGGTTAGTGTCCGTGATAATTTTACGCAGTTTCCTCTCAGGGAGATTCCTTCACAGTGTCCGTTAAAATGTAAATGCAAACCGGGTTTTTCTGAATGAAAATCAGAAACAGAGAACAGAAAAACTGAATTTACCATAGGTTTCACGTAGTTGACAACATTCAACAGTCAACAGAAAATATTGGTTTAAAGAAAACAACCTTTTACCTGACCGTGTTTCGTGAAACAGCTTTAAAACATGTTTAAGCTTTTTTTTGTATGGAATATGTCTATCTGCGTCTATCTATAACTACTTTTAAATCTACGTGTACTTCGTACTTCTTTTATCCAAAGCAATCTTCGAATTTTGTGGAATCCTGGCGGTTTTGTCATTTCGGCCGCCTCGTATTAGCAGTTACGCACACTAAACATTTAATGCTATTGTACGGACCATTACTAAAAGAAGAATTTACCTGTTTGGAGATTTTTACCAGAAGCGGCAACCGAACCATCTCGAAACAATTTCCATGATCCAGCGGTATTCTCCCATGTGAGGCAGATATGATGCCACTTTCCATCATTGGCGGATACAGAAGTATGACCACTAAAATTAGCAGCAAAACGCGACAAGTATACTTTGAGTATCTTAAAGCTTATAGCAAAATTAAATCAAAACAACTATTGTGATTAATAACAGGACAAAACTTCAGATGAAATACTCAAACCTCCTATGGTTAATAATAATAATAATAATAAACTTTATTTACGTGTCATATAAGATAGCAGTTTCCCACTAAGTAAGGACACCTAAACTAAACTAATCTAATCTATATAAAACTATGCATTGTTAATTTATTTGAATATGATAAAAGAGCTCTTCCCATATAAAACTACTCTACCCCGAAATAGTAGACCCCATGTTTATAATACCCTACCCTGTATAATAAGATAATAACCTTAATATAATGAGATAATAAGATAATAATAATTACAATAATATGATCTTGATCATATTTAAAATATTTAAGATTTACATAAAATACAGTTCTTGCAATTATTCGAAGAGATTAAACTTTGTATATCTACTTTATGTAAAGCGTTTTTAAATTCTTGCAGCGTTCTTAGTGCTCTTATTTTTCCATCTAACTTAGACCAGATTACTGGACCTAAGTACCTAAGAGAGTGCTTACCATAGCGCGTAGTACTAACTCTAGGGATAATGAAATCATTGTTTCTTAAATTATATTTGTTGTTATTAATAACAGATCATTTTTAACTTTAAACATTGACACAGCTATGTCATGTAATCGCCTATTACGTAAGGTTTTTAAATTAGCCCTCTTAAGGAGGTCGCTATATGATGATATGCTATCACAATAAACAGCTTTAAGGGCCCGTTCTTGTACCCTCTCTAATTTTCTAGAATCACTAGCTTTGCAACAATTCCATAAAATACTACAGTAAGTTAAATAAGGCAGAATAGCAGCCTTAAAAAGTTGTAATTTAGCCTTGGCTGGGATTAACTTCCTTAATCTATTAATTACACCCACCCTTTGACTGCTTTTTTTACAGATGTTACTTATGTGATCAGAAAAATTTAAATTATCACCAATATTTACACCCAATAAAATAATAGAATTATATGATTTAATGGCTGTTCCGTTAACATTTAGCTCTAACTGTTCATCATTTAGTCTACCTCCTTTCAATATCATTGATCCATATTTATCAAAGTTCCCTTTGAGAAAGTTCGTATCGTACCAATTTGTAGCTCTTTGTGCAGTATCCTGTAGTTTTGTTTGTATAGTATTGATATCCTTGTTGATTTCGTAGAACTGATGGTCATCAGCATACATCCCAATTTTTGAAGGAATTCCGAACGTCAAGTCATTTTGGAAAAGATTCCATAAAAGAGGTCCAAACGAATTGGATGGTTGTTGATGAAAACGTCAAAATTTCTATAGTCAACCAGGAGAAGTTCGTTGCTTCCTCCAGATACAGCATAGCTCAGGAGTGTTCCTTCATTTCCAGTATCAGCGGTTTTCATCCACAGACAAACCCTCACAGCCGACAAGTTTGGCATACTACGTGTGATGATGACCTAATCACTGGTTCCTTTTCGCGGAAATTCCAGAGCGTATCCTGCAACTGAAGAATTACTCAGTTTTTTTATTTGTCAACGCTGCTTTCGAAACCTCTTTGAAAAAAGTCCTGCTCACGTCTTTAGCTTTAATTTTTTCTAGCGCAACTACTGATTTGATACAGTTCACTAGGGTAGCTCAGTTACAAAAGGTTATAGTTCTATAGATTACTGTTAACAGTTTTCAAGAGAACTGTCACCTTATACCTTTTTCAAACCGATGGTCAAGCGAGTGTCTGATTACGACAACAGCTTTCCAAGAAATGTTGTTGTTTTTTTGGTATGAGCATAATATGCAACCCCAATGTGACGGTCTAATCTAACCGACAGAAAAACACTGCAATCCTACAAACTCAACTTCTTCGTTACACAAAGAGTACAGAGTATCTCCTAAAGACAGTACAATACTTATCGTTAAAAAACTTAATTAAGCCCACTAAAGTCTGCATCTTAGGTCACCACTAACCCAAACTCACGGTTTTCCCCAACGTTTCTTGAAATTAGCAATCTTCCTCTGTAGCTCTCTCTCATGATGTAGCCTTCCAAAGAGTCATCACTCCGACGACATCAACAACAACTAACTCTACTACTCAATATAGTTACATCCATAAAACGTTCTGGAATATTCCAGAAGCTCACAAAAGAACTATTTTAGTAGTACTACATGATAACTCCGTGACTTGATGAAATGTTCCAGAAAGTTCTATGATACGCATGTCAGTATCTGGAGATTTCTAGAAGCTTACATTTACAACAACAATTACTCATAAAACAACAAACAAAATTCTGTTTCAAGCGTGAAAAGCTTAGTATCACCACCCAATTCGCCGCTGAAAGAAGCGGAAAAATTTTTCTCGATGCTCAAATAATTAGTTATGAGCGCTGTACAACTTACTAAGTTATTTGTCGCGCCAGCAATTAATATTCAAGTAACAGAGGACAAATTTTCCTGACTGATAGATCGATACATGTAAATACAAAGACGCATGGATCTAAAAATGTCAAGAGAATAGATTAATAAAGAAAGTAATAAATCTCTTGAGAAAGTTTGTTAAGTTTCCCGTCTCTGATTGTACCATGATTATTTTAACATCACAATAGTTGATAGGCTAGCTAGGGTGATGCGAGTTTCCATAGGAAGGTAAAGCAAAATCAAGCAATCCTACATTGCTTACAACAAGAAAGTGAAAATTGTTTTAAAGATGCATTCCTTTCATAGCCAATGCCTTTATCGTTTCAGACGTGTTCTTAAATTGCAAAGAGAGCTCTTCGATTGACTTAATCACGACATCCAGTTTCCTTACGACACTTTTGTTAAACGAGTGAGGACTTGTGTACCACGCCTCGAATGTTTTGTTTATTAGAGCCAGTCTTCCTGAAGAGATTAAAAGACATAAACAAAGATCTTTCAATAATAAATGTGTGGGACAAAAAACATATTGATTCATGGTGTGATTTCGAAATGTCAAAAAAGAAAGTTTTTCAAACAAATTTCGATTCTCACGGAATCAAAATGAATTTCATAATGAGATTACCGCTGTTTCCAAGTATCATTTCCAAGTTACAATGCCCTAGCTACGTGATTGTAATTTCACATAATTTACAAAGTGGTATTGAAGGTTATCGACGGAAGGAAAAGATATCTGGGATTTTCCATGAACTGAGATTTTGAAACGCAAGTATATTTAAATGAAATTAAATCAAACTGTCAAATAAACCTTTTACACTTTTAAAAGTCTACTTTCAGAAAACAATACTGAATTTCTCGGGAGGTTCCCCGTGTGTGTTGATAGAAGGTTTGTGTGGAGTACATTCGAAGAAATGCAGCCAAAGATCACCGAGTCATTCGCAAGCAAAGGTTAGATGCGATCGGATTGTGTTACATTACTTCCTTGAACATGCGTTAGATGCGTACTTTCCACTTGCCTATTGGTAAAATTTTGCTCTTGAAATTGGCGTTTCGCATCGTTTTTATATGACCTCTTTTCTGTGAAACCTGTCTTACGCGGCCACCCCCAGCCATTCTTCGTGGGTGACCACCTAATACAGGTTTAACTGTGTAGGAAATTGATGTCATAAGGGAGGATTGGTGACTCAACGTCAACAGCCACAAGTGGGAGGAATGTTCATCATTGGGTCAGACTTGTTTTTCATCCCTTTGGTTGAGAGAGAGGCCCAAGTTTCCTTCATAGACCAATTACAAACCGCATTAAAGCAAAAGCAATCCAACCCAAGTTGAAAATCAATGTAAATATGCATACCTTTCATTTCCAAAGTAGTCGTCCTTTCAGACATGTTCATAACATTCATGTTTACTAAATCCAGTTTTCTTTCCACATTTGTGTCCAGGAAGTCGAAGTGTTTGGACAAAGCTTCAATGGCTTTGAACATTGATTCCTGGTTATCTGTAGATCATCGCAACAAAAAAAAGAGCTAAAATGGCTGATTACACACGTAGGTTGTACAAAGAAAAATTGTGAAATTCAACCATCAAACCTTTTAGAAAAGGCTTCCGATGGTTTTGTTCACTGTCTTCAGTTTCTTCAAAGACATTAAGTTGAGTAATTAAAACAAGAGTGGAAATGCACACGTTTATACACGACTCAATGCATACCTTGCATTTCCAAAGCAGTTGTCCTCTGAGATGTGTTCTTAACACGGACATTTACTAAATCTAGTGTTCTTCCGATATTTACGTCCAATGAGTCAAGACGTTTGGACAATGCTTCAAAGGCTTTGTACATTGAGTCCATCTATGAGATATATGAGAAGGCTGATTACCAGTCAAACTCCAGGAATTTGTTTTTCATACATCTAGAAATGCCTCTTACTACCCGAGTTAAGTTACGGACCGAGTTTTTCTGCTTGGAGCTATAACCCCTTCGAAGCAGGCCGCACAGTGAAATACGACCCGCTAAATTGATCAATAATAGCGCACATACTGAATGAGGAATATGATAAATGTAATATATATTATCCACGAAAGAAGATTGCATGTAAGGATCTTTTATCTTTTTTTCCCTAATCGTCTTTCACCATAACTGCACATAAACATCCTTCTTCAAACCTATGTCTTACCTTTCTGTGCCCCGCATAGCCTTTTCCTGATACATAAAGCGTAATAACTATCAATAACAGGACCAGCAAGACAGCCATGGTGAGCAAACAAGCGATTTTCCAGTGTGCAGCTGTTACCCACCCCCTGATAGTCTTCTGTCGCTGTTCTTCATCAATACACAATGGCTGCATTCTGTAACGTAACGTACAAAAATATTGTATAGTTTGTATTTTCCTTTCGTTTTAACTTTCAGATCCTTTGAAGTCGTCCAATCTTAACTTCATTTTATAAGCCTTTTATTGGAACGCCCCTAAAATGTGCGAAAAGTCGTCGCAAATCGTACCTAAATTGTATCTATCTTTGTTTTATAGAACTAAATATTTTATGGAAATTCACGTGTTGAAATCTGGGCGATTTATTCATAAAAATGGGGTGACCGCCTAATAAAGGTGAAAATGACACCAAGGGGCAAACAAAACCATCGGGACTTTGAAAACCGACCACTTAATACAAGGTGACCGCTTAATACGGCGCTGCTTAAAACAGTTCGATTGTCCGTTTTTGTAAGTTATCCACCAACAAGCAGAACTCTTATTGCGGTGGTTCCCTGTACAACTGCTTTTACTTAAATCTGACATCTGTAATTCATAACCTTATGATTATCTGCTGAGCCAGAGGTAAAAGAGGGAGGCTTAAAATGAGTTATCACAGGCTATATTCACAAACTGTTTTATCGTTCAAATCCAACTACAATTAAGATAGAACTATAAAAGCTGTGTCTTTTGCTTCACACCAGTCAGAAAGAAACGAACAGGATTGCTAAGCGGGATATAATTGTGTGATAATAATTTTTTTTCTTCTCAGTTCGTGATCGGGCGGTATTCTACAAATCCTGCAATCTGATTGGTTCCGAGAGCGGGCAGTATTCCCTATCCGGCCCGCTCACAACGGGCGGTTCTTTTCGCAACCATTTGTTAGGTTTTAGAAAATAATAAAAATGTTATTTACCAGCCAAGGTCGGTCCGTATTGAGAAAAACTGTGCCCTCTGTCTTGTGTACCGCCTTTGGCCTATGGCCTCGGACGGTATCCAAGACCTCGGTTACAGTTTTTCCCAATACGGACCTCCCGTCTGGTGAATAAAATATATATCGAACACACCACAAAAATCGTAATAAAATATTTAAATTTACTGTTTATGCTTTATAGAGAGAAGTTAATAAAGGTTTATCACATCGCGTGATGAAGGCTGTTTCTTCGATTCGCTTTAGAAGTGACTACATCATGAGGGCATGATTAGTTGCGAAAGGTTTTACGATGAGACAAACAGTGGTGGTTATAGTTTACTGGAAAGCTAAGGACAAAGGGCGAGAATGGTTCCCAGGCAAAAGAATATGGTGCTTTTTAGGAACTGCTCGATATTATTGTCTTCAGCTTTGAAAACTATGGAGATACTGGTTCGGTGAGATCACCGGCTCAAAATTCATTCGGGTAACTTGTGTCCGTGATGAAAGGATGAAAAACATGTCCACGTCTGCTTCTGTATGGCCGTGGGCGGGCATTATTAATACCACAAAAAAAAGGGGACACGTACACCAAGATATATTGATGTTTTCAAAAAACAGGAAAAATGAATAAAAACGTGATTGAAAATATTTCTATAATAGTGGTTTCATGGCCTGTTTAATACTGAAAATACAGGTTGTTAGCGATTTTATCTTACGAGTCGCGACCCGTGACCCGCGACTACTAACCAAACCCACGACACGTCATTGGTGATAGCAAGAAACACATGGACTCTTCGAAAACAACATCTCTCTTGGTTTGGACTAGGATATTAGTTGAGAGAGAAACGAAAAACAGACAGGCTAAAAATGGCAAGCAACTTGGCGTATGTCGGTTGCGGTTAACCATGGTTGTTAGGGATACAGCAATAGAAAGAGAGCGCTCTTTTGTATGCCATTTTTTGCACATTCTATTTTTTTTTCGCGGGGAAAAATGTTTCGCTCTCCTGTTCGTCTCCCCCAACTGAATGCCTGGAACTTGAAGAAAAAGGATAATAAAGGGCAAAAATAACAATTAAAAAGAGAAAAAAGGGGGAAAAAGGAACAAAAAAAGAAATAAAAAAATTATAAAAGAGGTACTACCTTAGAGTTTCAACCCTTTCAATTTATTTTTTTTGTGTGTTGATCGGCCCAGAAATTTGTTTTTGAAAGGCTGCCTTAAAGTTAACGGCCTGGCTGTATTTTCCATTCATATTAATTAATATTTTCATACATCTTACAAGATCTTAGGGTAATTTATTTCCCAGAGCGGAAAGATAATTCTTCACGCGGCAAATTAGCAAAATAATGAGAGAAATTTTAAGAACGGAAACGACATTTCCATAACATTTAAAAAGTTTCACAGTGAAAAAGAAGGGTACTTAACACTTAGTACATCATTTTTACGATTGTTTTGGACTTTAAAATTAAACTTAATGAAACAAGCCTAAATCTATCTAAATACGATTAAAAGTTCAACTTCAGTAGAGCATTACGCAATTTAATTTAAGCAAAAAGGCTGAACTATTTGCACTAAGCCCATTCGGGCTTAATGGGTAATGAAGTCGCTCCACTGAAACAAATTTCCCGTCCCTGTCAGGCACGATTTGGACATGCGCCTGATTTCTTGGTCTGAAATCACGTGATTCCAGGTATTGACATCTGCCATTTCACCAGTGAAACTTTGATGTTCTTCAAAGCATCCTCCCAAGTCGTCTTGATCCTGTCTAAGTACAAGGTGTCCACCTCCGCGGATCAATCGGCCTGTAATTAAGAGCAAGAAAATTTCTCCATTCCTTCGGTAGTCGTGCTTTTAAACAAATTTGAGGAAAAGTAGTAAAGGTATTTTAATAATACCAGAGCAAACAGTTTAAATAAAGTTGTAGTAAGCAAAGCGTTTAATCTGCAAATTTTCACATTTTTTGTTAAAATACTCGACCTGCCTAACGGAAAAATCTTGTGAATTAGTTTGATGTTCGATATTTTGTGAGTACAACTTACCTTTTGCTAATCCTTCACCATTTGCCCCCAATGAACCATCCTTGAACAATTTCCACGATCCAGCGGTATTCTCCCATGCTAAGCAGATGTGATGCCACTTTCCATCGTTGGCAGATACATTGGTGGGACCTCTATAATGAACATTGAAAGGATTCAAAGTCTTTCCTTAATAATCCATTTTGAAAAGGTTGAACGATCGATAAAGTAGTTGAAGATTATTGGTGTGATAGATTTTGAGTCTGGTGCGATAATTATTGAACCTGTATCCCTCTTCTATCTCATTCTGCACGTAAAGGTTAGGGTTACGTTCGTGCCTCTCCCTTTATGCACTCATTACCACAAATGTTCAGACGTGATATCAGTAGACCGAAGAAGCAACCACGAACTAACATTCCTTCTCATGAAGCAAATTGAAGATTGCTAAACTTGATTTGCAAACTTGAAAAGAGCTCTTTGGGTTCGCTAAGTAAGTTAAATATAAGTTTTTTGCTAGTGATGCGTCTTCATATCAATATATAGATAGATCTGAGAAAGAAAAACGTACAACGCCGAGAGTTTTTAAGTCAACCCTCGTCTTTGTCCAATAGTTCTTTATTTCATGGATAATAAGTGTAAGGAAATAACATTCAGGGTTCCCCTATTAGGATTAGCTAAATATGGTTCATTAAATAGCTATGACAACATTTACTTTTGCCGATTCATGATTCAAATAGTACATGGCTGGTTCTACATGTGCATGTGCAGTCTATCGTTCCTATTCCCCAATGGAAGTGTATTCCCTTACCTCTTAACTGATCTCACGTGCAACACAAAATTTTGGGGCGCTACTAAGAGCAGTTCGTTATATCCTTCATTGACAGCATAGCTAAAAAGTGTTCCTCTTCCTGTAGCATTAGTCTTTATCCACATACAAACTCTCACAGCTGTAAGGCTTGGCATTCCATGCGTGATGATTACGAAATCATTTTTACTCTTATATGGAAATAACAACGAGTAGTTCGGGCTGACTGAAATCAAACGAAAGGAAATTTATTGAGGAAATCAAGTTTTTATAACCATCTTAACAGAATGTTCTACCCACGAGAAAAGTCTAAAGCTCTTCCCTTCAAGAATGATTAGTAACTTGTATCACAGAATCAAGAATATTCCTTGTTACGTACAACACTCCAAGTAATTTCAAGACATATTCTACTAAAACATGACATCCCAGAAAGCTACGACAATTATAACTCTAACAAGACGAGCGCAACTAGTTTTCAAAACACTACACAATTTATCCGGTGATTATTAAATGCACTTTGCAATTATTTCCAGAGCAACTTCAACGACACTTCATTAAAGGAACGAAACACCCTCAAGCATAATGAAATTGCATATACGATCTACAACGGGACTCGTAGCTTTTCAGTGATCCTGCAATCTTGCAACAACCCCACAACGTCCGAAAAACCAACAAATTGATGATTGCGTTTTGACATTCACCGACTAAAGGTAGATACACACAAACGAGATTAGGGATTCCAGTTTCTGGGCTTCCTGTAGCATCAGAGAGGTTTGCAGGTACTTCAACGGAAAACTGACTGAACATAAACGAGCGATGATGTCAAAAAATCAAATAGCTGAATGTCATCAACCTACAAACAACACTATTGACTGGGACTTTGCCCAGTGCTTCATCTACATCTACATCTACATCTACATCTACACCTACATTCATCTACATCTACATCTTTATCATTAGATGATCTAACTACTTTTAATGACATACTTCGTCTCCGGTTTTCATTAAGGCTAATAAAAATTTTTCAGGACTAGCCTTATCCGAAAGACACTCTAAATAATTATCAAGTGAAACTCATACCAAATTTACAAGTTGGCTGCACTCCCGTCCATGAACCGTTGTTCAAGCAGAGACGCTCTGAGGGTCCATTTAACCAGTAACCACGATTACAACTGAATGAAATAAACTCCCCCGTGCAGTTTTTTTGACTGTGTGAAAAACCATTCTTCGGGTTTTTCAACAAAGGACAAATTTTCTTGACTAAAAGACAGATACATGTAAATACATAGACGCATGAATATAAATATGTCAATATAGATTAATAAAGAAAGTAATAAATCTCTTGAGAAATGTTGTTAAGTTTCTCATCTCTGATTGTACCATGCTTATTTTTACATCATAATAGTTGAGAGGCTAGCTAGGGTGATGCGAGTTTGCATAGGACGGTAAAGCAAAATCAAGCAATCCTACATTGCTTACAACACGCAAGTGAAAATTATTTCAAAGATGCATTCCTTCCATAACCGATGCCTTTATCGTTTCAGACGTGCTGTCAAATTGCAAAGAGAGCTCTTCGATTGACTTAATCACGAAATCCAGATTCCTTACGACACTTTTGTTAAACGAGTAAGGACTTATGTACCACGCCTCGATTGTTTTGCTAATTAGAGCCAGTCTTCCTGAAGAAATTGAAAGACATAAACAAAGATCTTAAAATATTTCAATAATAAATGCGTGGATAAAAAACATTGGTTTATGGTGTAATTTCGAAATGTCAAAAAAGATAGTTTTTCAAACAAATTTCGATTCTTACGGAATCCAAATGAATCTCACAATGAGATTACCGCTGTTTCCAAGTATCCTTTTCCAAGTTACACTGCCCTGCGTGATTGTAATTTTCACATAATTAAAAAAATGATGTATTAAAGATTATCTGCGTAAGGAAAAGATATCTGGGATTTTCCAAGAACTGAGATTTTGACACGCAAGTATATTTAAATGAAATTAAATCGAACTGTCAAGTAAATCTTTTACACTTTTGAAAGTCTACTTTCAGGACACAATACTGAATTTCTCTGGAGGTTCCCCACATGTGTTGATAGAAGGTTTGTGTGGAATACATTCGAAGAAATGAAGCTAAAGATCACCAAGTCATTCGCAAGCAAAGGTTAAATGCGATCGGATTGCGTTACATCACATCCTTCAACATGCATTAGATGTGTACTTTCCACTTGCGTATTGGCAAAAATTTTTGGGCTTGAAATTGGCGTTTTATATCGTTTTAATATCACCTCATTTCTGTGGAACCTGTCTTACGCGGCTACCCCCAGCCATTCTTCGTGGGTGACCACCTAATACAGGTTTAACTGTGTAGGAAAATGATGTCATAAGGGAGGATTGGTGACTCAACGTCAACAGCAACAAGTAGGAGAAATGTTCATCATTGAGTCGGACTTGTTTCTCGTTTTGCAACTCCCTGGTTGAGAGAGAGGCCCAAGTTTCCTTCATAGACCAATCACAAACCGCATTAAAGCAAAAGCTATACAACCCAAGTTGAAAATCAATGTAAATATGCATACCTTTCATTTCCAAAGCAGTCGTCCTTTCAGACATGTTCATAACATTAACGTTTACTAAATCCAGTTTTCTTTCCATATTTGTGCCCAGGGAGTCGAAGCGTTTGGACAAAGCTTTAATGGCTTTGAACATTGAGTCCTGGTTATCTGTAGATAATCGCGACGAAAAAAAGCTAAAATGGCTGATTACAAACGTAGGTTGTACAAAGAAAAATTGTGAAATTCAACCATCAAACCTTTTAGAAAAGGCTTCCGTTTCACTGCCTTCAGTTTCAACAAAAAAACATTAAATGAGCAGTGAAATAAGAGTGCAGATGCACACGCATATACACGACTTAAAGTGCGTACCTTGCATTTCCAAAGCAGTCGTCCTCTGAGATGCGTTCTTAACATGTGCATTTACTAAATCCAGTTTTCTTCCCATATTTACGTCCAGTGAGTTCAAAGGCTTGGTACATTGAGTCCATCTTTTCCGGAGACAATCATGACAAATAGAAAAGGATTTTTAACACAAGTGATAACCCATTTAAGTTCCAGGGATGAAGGACAAACTGGGTTTCCCGGTGAGGATTTTAGCCCCTCCTATTGCGGCCCAAATGCTCCAGCAGCTGTAATGCAAACATTAAAGCTCTGTAAAGTTTTGTTAATTTATCCAGTTTTCCCAAAGACGAGTTGACACATTTGACGTAAAACTGATTTCTTAAAACAAGGAAGGCTGGTTTACCAACTTAGAGCAGACACATCTATATAGATGACAACAACGACCTCCACACCAACTATGACCTTTTCACAAATCAAAACTTCATCAAAGAAACACCACTACAAGTTCTAAATATACATACCTTGCTTTTCCAAGACCGTTGTCCTTTGAGATGTGTTTGTGACATTCAAATTTACGAGATCCTCTCCGATTTGTTTGTCTTGCCAGTCAAGGCGTTTGGACAAAGCTTCAATGGCTTCGTTTATTGAGTCCAGTTTTTCTAGAGACAGCCATGATAAAGAAAGGTGTTAAGAGAACTGACATGTTTACGTATGAGGAACAAGGTGCTGGATAATGATTTGAGCCCTTGAGCAAACCAGACGTTTTACTGACTGGAATAAAATAGCTAAGCCTCACTGAAAAAGTTTAACGTTCTCCGCATTTGAGGGCCGGCTCTTTTCTTTAATGAGGCCGCTTTTTAACGACAAAGGAGGGGGGAGAGGGGGTTGGTAGCGGATGTGTTGCATTGACTGATGCATGATATTTGCGCGAGAACCGCATTAATTGGCGCGGCAATGCCCAAGTGAGTCAAAGAAGAGAAAATGCAGGTCATTGGCAAGACGTTTCAATCGTAAGAAGCTTAAAAATTCCTTTCCATAAGAAGCTGCAAGGGGTGATTAATGCAACTGTGAACTACCAACAGCGATGAGAAGTTGTTTTGCAACATTTTGGTAACTTCCCGACTAATGCGTCACCAACGAGTGGTTGATCAGCGTAACAGATGCTGACCCAAACATTTCTATTGAGAATGGAGATAAGATATAGTCTCTAAGATAATGTGCGCGCAGTACAAGCCAATTTTTTGGTGCGTAAATTTCTAGGACTGTCCGCTAAAATCTAAATGGAGAGAATGATTCGCTAATTTTACCATAGTTACTCTTTCGCGTAGGTGGGAAAATAAGAGTCTGAATATTTTGTTTTCTTCCTGATGTGCTATGAAAAGAGCTTTTGACTTGATCTAACTTGTTTCGAATTGCTTTCTACTTTCGTCATTTAAAGCTTCTTTATGAGAATAAAAATCGTTCACAGAACAGGTGAAACCACTTTATCTTCTCTTGGTAAGACACACTGAGGAGATAAGGCTAAAAATATATTACAAATCTCGTTCTTTCGATCCATGAGTCAAGAAGAGAAAATAACTCTTAGTATGGACCCCAGATACGGTTAGAAATAAGATGTATATTTTCTGCGACTTCATAGGGGTGATTTCACATCGCCGTGTAAATCTTTCACTCGCTTGCTCGAAACGGTTTCCTCCACGAACGTTCTGATACCAAAAGCTCTAATACAGGAACGTTTTTGAGGAAACCATGGTAAGTGATCTCTCTCTCTTTGTGCTTTTATGTGGCGTATCATGCACCTCATGCGATATCCACGTCTTTGAGCGTAGGTAATTTGCAGATTTGTATGTAAACATAACTACGACCATGATTGCGTCGTGGTGTAGGTAAGTTAACCTTCTTGGCAAGATCCATTTTGCTTGATTTTCATTGGATATTGAAAGATCAGATTTGACACATCTGGTGTCAAATTACAAATATATGAGAAGACTGATTACCAGTCAAACTCCAGAAATTTGTTTTTCATACATCTAGAAATACCTCTTACTAACCGAGTTAAGTTACGGACCGAGTTTTTCTGCTTGAAGTTATAGCCCCTTCGAAGCAGGCCGCACCGTGAAATACGACCCGCTAAATTGATCAATAATAGCGCACATACTGAATGAGGAATATGATAAATGTAATATATATTATCCACGAAAGAAGATTACATATAAGGGTCTTTTATCTTTTTTTCCCTAATCGTCCTTCACCATAACTGCGCATAAACATCCTTCTTCAAACCTATGTCTTACGTTTCTGTGCCCCGCATAGCCTTTGTCCCGATACATACAGCGTAACAAATATCAATAACAGGACCAGCAAGACAGCCATGGTGAGCAAACAAGCGATCTTCCAGTGTGTAGCTCTTACCCACCCCCTGTTAGTCTTCTGTCGCTGTTCTTCATCAGTAAACAATGGTTCCATTCTGAAACGTAACGAGATGTTTACCTTGGTTTTATTAAACGTACGCAATACCAAAAGGAAATATAACAAAAAAGGATTCCTGATCGCAGGTTGGTGAAAAATTTCGAGTTCTGTATGTAGTTTTCGCATTTGAAAATGAAAGTATCAAGTTAACATTTTTTTTTAACAAATTCCACTATTTGCCGTTTTTATATCCAAGAATCGAAACGACACTTGCAAACTTCGTGCACCACTATCACAAAGAGTTTTAACCCTTCACTTCTACCATAAGCAGACGTTAAATTGATCAAAATCCGAAATTCTCCCAGGTGAATGTCGGCAAAACTTGTTGACAGGCTTGGAGAATTGATACTATTTTTTCTAGTGCAGGGGGCGGCTGTTCACAGGCTAGGGTGTTGCCGTCGCTGATTTTTAACTCGTGAATTGCGCGCATGCGCAAGAGCGAGTTATAGATACCATGTGGGGACTGGCATTCGCTCGCTCGCTCGCTCGATTGGTCGATTCCTGTAAACTTTTTTTAGATTTTAGGCTTTTGAGTGCATTTGATAGTTTTTAGCGAGCAGTAAACAGAAGAAATGGCGACCTTTGTTGCTAAGAATAGTGGTGGGGTGAAAAAGAAGCCAATGATAATCTTAAAAGAGTTTTTTTTTTCGTTTTAGTTTCAACAAGCGGCGCCAGCAACTGGCAGGCATGCAAGGATTCACACTGAAATAACAGAACAACCTTCGTTTTTCATAAAATTGTAATTTACAATCCTTGAACTCGAAAACAATCCGAAGATTCATTGAAAATATTACTTACTGCTAAGCGCTCGAAGTTTACAGATGTTCAAAAGCTTTTTCTGTTATGGCGTGAGTTTGAGGACAAAATTGATCATTACGTTTCGTCGCGTGTGTTTTTCCTGTGTGAAGCAACAAAAGATGCCGGCGACTGACGAAATTACAAATTAACACGAAAATCAGATAACACCTAAACAAACAATTTTAGCTACCGACTTTCAGTGAATTTTTAAAGAACAATTTTCTTTTAAGTTTCAAGACAATTTGAAGATTCAACATACATACAACGTACTAAAATGCGAAAGTTACACACCACAAAATTGATAAATAGGCCTGAAATGAAATTCTATCTTGTTATTGATTATACGTTGCCTCGCACGTGACTTAAATCTACCCAGGCGGAGATCCAAAATGACGGTGGCAGGCTTGGCTTAGTTATATCACTCAAAACTCGTTCCAAGTTGTCTGAGTTGATAAAGAGGGAATCGTTAATGTTTTCATTAAGACAGTATTGCCTTGATTTTCTAATATTTACAACGAAAGACAGTAAATTTCACTTTTCACCCACATTTACTTCCAACCTTTTCTTTTGAACCAGAAACAAAAATGATAGACGTTTAAAACACATGACATCATCCACCTTGTCAAATGTAATAGCATGATCATTTCAATTGTAATGCCTTCTTATCCCAACGCTACTTTGTTTCTTTGCTACATTAGCGAACACTGAACTACTGCTCGTACTCCAGATATGACAATCAACCACAAAATTCCCTAAACCAGATAACATTAAACATCATGTGTCAAAATCATGCGTCAATTCACGAGTTTGCTCACAGAGCACTTTGATTTCTTTTTTCTTCCAATCGAAAGTTGATGTGAAACGGAATTAGTCATTCTATAGGCTGTGTTATAAAAGATTAACGTATCAAATTACCGACATTATGCGGCCAACAGCCCTTTATACTGACACGGCACTCGCCAGCTTTATATTGGTAATACAGAAGTTTGAGTCACGTATCACAGACAATCCAAGTTGGTTAAAATCTTCATTGGCAAGTCATTCCGCCAAAATCCTCTAATGCCGCTCATTGCATTCGAATAAAAAAGAGCTAGACAACCGAATGCGTTACTAACATACTGTTTTTGCGAATAGTTCCCCTATTAAGACAGTTTTTTCAGAGTTGCAAAAAACATAACAAAACATAACATTTAAACATTTAACTGCGAATCAAGGACAGCAAAGCCAACTTAATTAAATATTTTGCAAATAACGCAAGGAAAATTCAAAACTAACCTGAGGTACAGGTTCCGGAGTGAAATGACAAAATAATTACAAGCTTTCAAGTGCAAGGTCAAGATTCAACCGTATATCTCGCGTTCAAAATGGAATTTATCCCCGAATTCTAGCTGCAGTGGTTACATATGTATTTCATCATCGAACCATTTCGAGAAACCATACCGATATCACGTGATGAATTGGACCATGGCCCTGCATGGCATTGCAAGTGATTTAATCTTTTGCTTTGATAAAGAAAACATCTGGAGGAAATGATAGTGAGCACATTCTTTCCTTTTTTTAGTTTTGGACGTGTCAAGCTACATGTTTTAACCTTAATACTATTGCTGTCTATGATGTATGCAAAGATAATGGTGCTTTGATTAATTCAAAATCATTGAAGTATCTTACAGAGAATCACAATCTTAGTAATTTCATCTGGTCGAAAGTTGATGTGAAACGGAATAAGTCATTCTAAAGATTGTGTTGTAAAAGATTAAGGTGTCAAATCACCGACACTGTGCGGCCAAGAGCCCTTTATACTGACACAGCACTCGCCAACTTTATATTGGTAATACAGACGTTTGAGTCACTTATCACAGACGATCCAAGTTGGCTAAAATCTTTATTGGCAAGTCATTCTGCCAAAAACTCTTATGCTTTTGATTATGTTTGATGACATAGAGCTAGACAACTGAATGCGATACTAACTTCCTGTTTTTGCGAATAGTTCCCTTATTACGTGTGTTATTTTGGAGTTACGATGGAATCATACATAAAACTACTCCGAATTAAAACAGATGATATATACTTATATACTATATAAAATTAACTTTTTTTTAGGGGGGGGGGGGAACGCACATGACTGTTACACTAAACAGAAAAGTGAAATCTTTAGTCATTACCGCGAACTGCACCTGGCTCAAGAGATAACTTACAAGAATTCGAAACTCCTAACCCTAACCCTATGCCGAAAATCTACAAAAATATTCGAAACATAGACAGTTTAATCTAAGCTCTTTTAGGTTTTTGTTCTTCCCAACAAGCCTACGCGCGCTAAACGCGATGAGAGGCCCGGCATGGCATTGCAAACGATTTAACCGTCAATCAAGAACAGCAAAGCCAACGTATTTAAATATTTCGCAAATAACGCAATGAATATTTAAAACTAACCTGAGTTACTGGTTCCGGAGTAAAAAGACAAAATAATTACAAGCTTTCACGCGCAAGGTCAAGATTCAACCGCTGATCTTTAGTTCAAAATGGAATTTATCCCCGAATTCTAGCTGCTGCAGTTGTTTATGTCTTTCATCATCGAATCATTTCGAGAAACCATACAGATATCACGCGATGAATTGGACCATTCTGGGAAAAAGTTGAATCACGTGCAGACATGTAAACTGAAATGAATATCTCGTCATTTTTGTGTCTAGTGCGTAGCAACCAAGCACCTTGCAAAAGCAGTAAGAGATTGCGTGTCAACAAATGACGTTTGCCTTAACTGTTTTGTGAAGTTTACCGTACGTGTCAAGCTACATGTTTTAACCTCGCTACTATTGCTGTCTTTGATGTATGCAAAGATAATGGTGCTTTGTTGCGTGATTAAATTCAAAATCATTGAAGTATCTTACAGAGAATCACAATCTTAGTAATTTCATTTCTACAGCAAAAATTGAGCAAGTTATTTGTTATTTTATCCGAGGGAACTCAGCAAACAAGGCCAAATAGGGAGTGAGCAATATCTTTATCATGCGTTCGGAAGTTTGCATTTTGCAACTTTACAAGTTTTAACCAGTGAGAACAAGTATGATATTGAAAAACCGACACGAACATGAAAAGAGACGGTAAAACTAGCAAATTGTTTAAGGCACGAGAAAACACAAGTGTCTAAGGTACGGATGATTTTAGTTTTACATCTCATCACTTGATAGGAAAACCAAATCAAGACATTTCCGAGTTGTTTTCCGCACTCAATTTTAAAATTGCATCGACCGAAAAAGATTGGTCTCAGCATTGGTAGGATGGTCAAGAAAAGATATGGGCACGCATCAGATTATGAACAAGGAGCTGTCAAAATTTATCTTTAATGTAACATCCTTCACAATGTTTACAAATCACGTCATGGATGTTTTCACTTCAGCACGATGGCTTAATTATCTTCACTGAGCCCTTGATGTGAGCTTTGAACTCGGCCACTGAAACATGTTAAACTAATAAAGGGGTACGTTTCTAAAGAAACTGTGGTGCTGCGTCGGTGGGAGAGTATAGCAGGTAATTTAGTGTTAACAACTGGGTTGAAAACGTAAATTAGCCACCGTAAAGGGTAAAAAAGCTGACGTTTCGAGCGTTAGCCCTTCGTCAGCGAACAAAGTCTTTTAGAATATGATCCCAGATGTTGACACTTGTCATTTCACCGATGAAAGATTGATTAGCATAAAAACTTCCTCCCTTTGAGTCTTGCTCCTGCCCTAGTACCAGGGCTCCATTTGCACGAATCACGTAACCTAAGGAGACATTAACAGGAAATTAAGGAAAAAGATAAATTCACCATTTAAAAAAGATTCAATTATAGTTCTGGAGGAAATGATAAAAAGACTGGAAAGTGAGTACATTCTTTCCTTTTTTTAGTTTTCTTAATCAATAATTTACCGAATAAGTGAGTCATGTCGCTCTGCTTGTTCCAACCTCCGCATTACTTTTTGGGAACTACGCACTTTATCCTTAAGTGACTAACATGACGTACACTGTAGCATTCAAGTGATAAATTTCATAATCGTTTATCAAGTAATTTTACCATCACAGTTACGTGCATTTTTATCAAGGTTTTTGCATGTTTTTCAAGTATTTATTTTTTCGCATCAGTGATCATTACCTCGTCAGAGTTTGTCTGATATATCTTCCTTTTCTGGCGCCTTTCTCGGTTTCTCTAGTATCTTTAGTCTTCTTTCACCTTTTCAGCTTCTTAGGGTGGTTTTTCTCAGCGTTACTTGCAAACGACAAGTAGAGCATTCAAGCGGTAATTTTAACTAATCGTTTTTTCTCCGCACAAGGCAGTTTAGTTCACAACGCAATTATTTGCAGTTAGAGTCCGCGATAATTTTACGCAGTTTCTCTCCAAAGAATTTCGTTTACAGTGGCCGTTACAATGTAAATGCAAACCGGGTTTAACTGGATGAAAGTCAGGAACAGAGAACTGGAAAAACTGAATTTATCATTGGTTTCAAGTAGTTGACAACATTCAACAGTCAACACCAAACACTTAGTTTAGGTAGCTTCTATGAAGAAAACAACCTTTTAACTGACCGTGTTTAACGAAACAGCTTTAAAACATGTTTAAGCTTATAAGTCTATCTACGTCTATCTTAAAAATACTTTTAAGTCTACCTACACTTCGTCCTTCGTTTATTTCAATCAACCTTTGAATTTTGTGGAATCCTCGCGGTTTCGTCATTTCGGCCTCTTTGTATTAGCAGTTACACACTCTAAACATTTAATACTATTGTACGGACTATCGCTAAAAGAAGAATTTACCTGTTTGGAAACTTTTACCAGAAACGGTAACCGAACCATCTCGAACAATTTCCATAATCCAACGGTATTCTCCCATGTTAGGCAGATATGATGCCACTTTCCATCATTGGCGGATACAGAAGTAGAACCACTAAAAATTAGCAGCAAAACGCTAGAAGTGTACTTTTAGTATCTTAAAGCTTACAGCAACATTAAATCAAAACAACTATTATGATTAATAACAGGACAAAACCTCAGATTAAATACTTAAACCTGTGATGGTTGTTGATGAAAACCCTAAAATTTCTATAGTCATATAGGAGAAGCTCCTCACGTCCTCCAGACACAACATAACTCAGGGGTGTTCCTGCATTTCTAGTATCAGCGGTTTTTATCCACCGACAAACCGTCACAGCTGACAGGTTTGGCATACCGCGAGTGATGATGACGTAATCACTGGTTCCTTTCCGTGGAAATTGCAGAGCGTATCCTGCAACTGTAGAATTACTCAGGTTTTTACTGGGATACCTGTGGTAGCCCAGTCATAAAATGCCTTTGGTTTTTTTGTCGTCTTTTTTTTTTTTTTTTCCTCCGCCACAGAATGGAAAAATTGCGCAATAGCACCCAGAGGTCATTGGGCCCTCAACACCATGACAACTAACTGTGATCCAATAAGGTGTTCACATACTGATCACGCGTGTTATCTTGATGATGATTGACGTTTTCATACACGGACAGGGCCGGGTTACAAAACGAATCACGAGATTTTTGCTTATAAAACTCTTTGGTCAGTTGTTTTGTATTTCAACGTATTTGGATTGCGATCTCCTGGAGCATTATGGCGCAAACGCGCAAAATACTTACAGACGCATATACAAGTTGTATTAATCGCGGCTAATCCACACTGAAAGATGTTAATGAGCGGTAATTTTGGAACGGATTGAGTCGCGAACGCTTGAAAGCCATGAAAGCCTTGAATGCCTTGTATGCCAAGTATGCCAATGTCTTAGTTGAAAAACGTTCACTTGATGTAAAAAGCAAAATCTGAAATCTGAAACCAAACTGCATATACTCTACGCAATCTATTGAACAACACTACTACCGTGAGACTGAAGAACATAACTTTAGTGGATGCAAACTGCTTGTGAAGAAAGACGACATGTTGGATTCACTTGATGGCAAGGAACGTAGCTACGATAACAGTACGAATGGTATTAATTTCACGATCAGAAAGGTGAATCTTATGTTTGTTTTCATTGTAGTTGTATGGATATTCTTTTTTAATAAATAAGTGATCCAAAACCCTGTGTTTTTTTGTGTATAATGTTATTATGTTAAATATTGTTTACGCAATTGTCTTGTCACAGGTGGCGCAAGCTCACGTCTCGAGAAAAAGCCAACGATTAATTCATGAACGTGTCACGTGTTGTGTGACTCGGTGTTAAGTTACGAGAGGAACTGTTGGAAATTTGAACACGTTATAAGGAATAGTATGGGGAACGAAGTATGGTCGTTTACAACGATAAATATTTCGAAATATGAACATTTTTCTCGTAAAATCAATAAAAATTACTCATACCCTGTGTATCCGTTGTATTTTCTGGCTATTTCTGCCCTTTTAAGCTTGCTTTACTATCACTGTTATTTACGTCATTTACTTTTATTACGTTGATAAAATCTGTACAGACATCACACCAACCAACTCGCGCGCAAAGTAAGAAGACTATATTGAAGGCTTGAAATAATATTGCGATCGATTTTCATTAAGAAATGGGCCAGGAATATTCCACAGCAATGCAAATAATCGCGAAGGGGGATCGCAGAAAAGCGATTGCGTGACGCGCGGTAAGCTGTAAGATGACATGTTATTATATACCAGACCGGTAAAAACTCTTCAGATTCTTAGTCTGCATTTTGTACCCACTCTGCAGTGTGCAGTCTATATTTTGTATCCGGTCTGCAGTCTGCTGTCTGCATTTTGTACTAACAGGTATCCGTGGCACCAATACAGTTTATTTTTGGTTACATTTATTCGCAAAACACACATAATCTACCTCAAAATACCTGTGAGTGAGGTAATTCGACATTTTCGTTCTTTCCCACATTAATATTCTTCTCTCCTTTTGTAAGAATGTAGACATCACTCACAATGTTTCAAGTAATCCACCCGCCCTACAAAAAAGTAACTCTTGCATGCATAGCATGCCTATGTTTTGAAATAGGTGTATGCCCTTGGCCAGACTTGAGCGCACTATTTCAGTATACAAGTCCGACACCCGTAGTATCACTACACTTGATTCCAAGGATCCAGTACCATCCAGGTATCCCAGTTACCCTGCTCACAGGGTCTAGTTTATTTGTCAACGCTGCTTTCGAAGCCTCTTTAAAAAAGTTGTGCTGTCGTCCTTCGCTTTAATTGTTTTTAGTGCAACTACTGTCAACTACAAGTCACAAGGGTAGTTCAGTAACAAAAGGTTATGGTTCTATAGATTACTGTTAACGTTTTCAGGAGAACTTTCACCTTACCGATGGTCAAGCGAGTCTGTGATTACAAAAGCAGCATTCCAAGAAATGTTGCCGTTGTTGGTTTTTTTTTTATGAGCATACCATGCAGCCCCACAAATACATTTTTTTTCAAGCGTGAAGAGCCTAGTATCACCATCCAAGTGGCCGCTGAAAGAGGCGAAGCAATTTTTCACGATGCACAAATAATTACAGTATGAGTGATGTGCAACTTACTAAGTTACTTGTCACGCCAGCAGTTAATATTCGAGTAGTAGACTTCCACACAATAACTAACGTAGTTCATAACCTATGAAAAGCTCCGTCTGATCAAAAATAATTCTGAAAACAAACATTTCTGCAATCTAAACCGTGAGGAACTCAGAGAGCGCTTCCTCTTCTGAATTTAAATTCGGGAAATTTGGTTACTGAGAAGTGTACAAATATTGTATTTTTTAAAAGGTAATGTTTACAAGTTGCAAGGAGCAGCCCAATACAATGTAAAGGCATTTAGTAATTTTATCTGTATCAAGAAAGAAAGCTAATCCCACCTTGTTTCTCCAAGCCTGTTAGCCTCATGATGGCGTGGAGCAACTTGCACAAATCTTCATTCGACTCGCTTAATAACTTTAATCTGTTTTTTATTTTAGCCAATTCCACTTTTGTTTCTCGGGCGGAAGACATAACTACTTCATTATGGTCTCCAGTGATGAAAACTTTGCCATCCGAGACGGTCGTATCCACTCGAGTGGATGAGGAAATATGAGGTGAAGCCACAAAGATCAGGAGCAGACAAAAACGAATCGATTTAGTAGTCAACATAGCGACAGAAAGAGGTCTGCTAATAAGACTGAGTCATCAGAGAAACCAAAGCAATTTTTTATGAAGCACGATGAATTTTGATAAATGTAAATAGAACAAGTTTATTTTTCTGGACGACGATGACGTTTGCTTTTTGCGTTTTATAAGATACTTGTGACACGGTTGATTACCAGCCCCATCAGTTGATAAACTGGACTTTCAGTGAAATAGTAGGAGTGATTTAGACATCATTTATACAGTTGCACTTCAATTTATCGTCTCCCTTTCCTTATTTTTTTCCTTCTCTTTTTTTATTACATTTTTGTTTTTTTTAGTTGCATTTTAGTTTGGGTTTTCCTGTTTTTCAGTTTGATGTTTCCTTTCACATGCTACTTTTTGACGAAAATTGTGTTCAATGTGTACAGAGACGGTTGTCTTCAATTACGTAATTTTGTAGCACACTACTAAATACACTACAAGAAGAAAAAAAAAGGAGGAGAGGTTGCAGGAATGTGTTCAGTATATACTCAGTTTCCGAAATGCCTTGTTCTGCCAATATCGGAACTAAGCATGCGTTTTTACAATTTGTACGATTAGACGACGTATCAGACAATACAAGAGGAGCCATGAGAGGAGTAGTATTGTTATCTTTCTCTCTCACTTTTCCACCTTTGCTAACACATCGAGTGATTAACCCTACGAATTGCAAGCTAGTAGCGACGTAAGGGATGAATAGAAGTCGAACAACAGCGTAATAGATGTGGGCTGACAAATTGTGATGCCGATATTTGAAATTCAAATATATATCTTTGCAGTCTTGGCAGTTGTTTCATTGGTTTCAAGCAAATCCGTGTCAACAGACCGGGATGTTGACACTGAGGTTTTCATTCATGTTCGGATAGTTCAAGCGATTACATGAGCCCATGGCGACCATCGATCAGAAGGGAATTTTTGGAACAAGAAAGCGCCAGGTTATTTTCCAACGTTTTCATCTTGTTCTACAATTTTTCCTCTTTGATGATAAGTGACGGCAATTTCAAACGTTCTTAGAAACAAAGGAGTGACAACCAGGACAATTTTCTAAAACGGAACAACATTTTTGAGCCAACAAGACATATTTTGACATTCCTACCTCAAAAAATTCCTTAGTTTTGAAAGCTTCAAATGCATCATTTGAGCTTTCAGTGTGCACTTTACATTTTTAAAACTAGCTTTCGCATTTCTTTCTCCGATGTTCTGCCGTTAAGCTACAGGAACTCTATAGTGAGCAGGGCCATTACATAGCTCATATGCGACGCATGTCTCGCATACTGCTAGAACCAGCAATGTTGAACTGAGCCACGTGCGAGTAAATAGACTAAGAAGGGCGGCAAAGTAAAAAAAACCCATAGCTCTTTCTACATTCAACGATTGAGCCAAAAATCAAGCAATAGAGGAATTTTTCCGAGTTTATATTGCATCATCTAAACACGCAGGGAGTTGGGAAAGTTATGCTAGCGCCAGACGCGGTAAGAATTCTCCAAAGCCTCGAGTGTTTGAATGATCGAGGCTTTGCAACCAGGGAAGAATGCTATACTTCAGAGATTCAACCTTTCAATTTATTCTTTCTTGCGTTAGTCGCCTTAGAAGTTTTTGTTTCTCTAGAGCTGCCTTAAAATTAACAGCTTTAATCTGTCTTTCTTAATTTCATACTAATGAATACTTTGATACATTTTACCACGAATTTACAAAATGTCCTTACCAGTGTGGAAAGTTAGTCCTTCACGTTGCAAATTAGCTATACGAGCTTGTAAAATGGAAACATTTCATAACGAAGAAGAAGGGCACGTTATATTTGGTGCCATCACGTTTACCGGCGATTGTTTTAAATCTGGAAATCTAATTAACCTTTTTTAAAGCTATTTCAGCAACACCATTGAGCAAGTTATTTGTTATTTTATCTAAGAAGTGTGCAATATCTTTATCATGCGTTCGGTAGTTTGCATTTTGCAACTTTGCATCTTTTTAACCAGCGAGAACAATGATGACAGGGAAAAACTGACACGAACAGAAAAGGTGCGGATGGTTTTAGTTTTTGCAGCTCATCACTTGATAGGAAAACCAAATCAAGACATTCCCGAGTTATTTTCGTTACTCAGTTTAAAAATTGCATGGACCGAAAAAAATTGGTCTTAGCATTGGTAGGATGGTCAAGAAAAGATACGGCCACACATCAGATTATCAACAAAGAGCTGTCAAAATTCATCTTTAATGTAACATCTTTCACGATGTTTACAAACCACGTCATAGATTTTTCACTTCAGCACGATGGCTTAATTATCTTCACTGAGCCCTTGATGTGAGCTTTGAACTCGCGCCACTGAAACACGTTGCCCACCCCCGTCAGGCACGACTTTGACATGCGTGCGATTTCTCGGTCTTTTATGACGTGATCCCAAATGTTGACACCTGTCATTTCACCGATGAAAGATTGAATGGCTTCAAATTTTCCTCCCTTTGAGTCTTGCTCCTACCCTAGTACCAGGGATCCATTTGCACGAATCACTTTACCTGTGGGGAGATAAATAAGAAATTAAGGAAAACGATAAATTCACCAGTTAAAAAAGATTCAATTTTGTCTTTTTCTTTGATTAAGCAAATATTTGGAGGAAATGATAAAAAGACTGGAAAGTGGGTACATTTTTTACTTTTTTAGTTTTCTTAATCAATAATTTACCGAATAAGTGAGTCATGTCGCTCTGTTTGTTCCAACCTCCGCATTACTTTTTGGGAACCATGCACTTTATCCTTAAGTGACTAACATAACGTACACTGTAGCATTTAAGTGATAAATTTCACAATCTCTTATTAGGTAATTTTACCATCACAGTGACGTGTATTTTTGTCAAGGTTTTTGCATGTTTTTCAAATATTTATCTTTTTGGCATCATTGATCATTACCCCGTCAGAGTTTGTCTGTTATATTTTTCTTGTTATGCGCATTTCTCGGTTTCTCTAGTATCCTTAGTCTTCATTCGCCTTTTTCAGCTTCTTAGGGTGGTTTTTCTCAACGTTACTTGCAAATCACATATAGAGCATTCAGGAGGGAATTTTTCACTAATCGTTTTTTCTCCGCAGAAGGCGGTTTAGTTAACAACGTAATTATTTGCGGTTAGTTTCTGCGATAATTTTACGCAGTTTCCTCCCAGAGACTTTCGTTCTCAGTGGCCGTTACAATGTAAATGCAAACCGGGTTTAACTAAATGAAAATTAGGAAAAGAGAACTGAAACACTGAATTTATCATGGGTTTCAAGTATTTGACAACATTCAACAGTGAACAGCAAACATTAGTTTAGGTGGCTTCTATGTAGAAAACAACCTTTTAACTGACCGTGTTTAACGAAACGGTTTTTATGGAGTATAAGTCTATCTACGCCTTCCATTTAAAACTACTTTTAAGTTTGAGTACACTTCGTACTTCGTTGATTTTAATCAATATTTGAACTTGCGGAATCCTGCATGGCAGTTTTGTCATTTCGGCCTCTTTGTATTAGCAGTTACACACACTAAACATTTAATACTATTTTACGGACTATTGCTAAAAGAAGAATTTACCTGTTTGAAAACTTTTACCAGAAGCAGCAACCGAACCATCTCGAAACAATTTCCATGATCCAGCGGTATTCTCCCATGTGAGGCAGATATGATGCCACTTTCCATCATTGGCGGATACAGAAGTATAACCACTATAATTAGCAGCAAAACGCGAGAAGTGTAATTTTAGTATCTTAAAGCTTACAGCAACATTAAATCAAAACAACTATTGTGATTAATAACAGAACAAAACTTCAGATTAAATACTTAAACCTGTGATGGTTGTTGATGAAAACCCTAAAATTTCTATAGTTATACAGGAGAAGCTCCTCGCGTCCTCCAGACACAACATAGCTCAGGGGTGTTCCTTCATTTCTAGTATCAGCGGTTTTCATCCACAGACAAACTGTCACAGCTGACAGGTTTGGCATACCACGAGTGATGATGACGTAATCACTGGTTCCTTTTCGTGGAAATTGCAGAGCGTACCCTGCAACTGTAGAATTAATCAGTTTTTTTATTTGTCAACGCTGCTTTCGAGACTTCTTTAAAAAAATTTCTGCTCTCGTCTTTAGATTTAATTGTTTTTGGTGCAACTGCTGATTTGATGCAAGTCACAAGGGTAGTTCAATAACAAAAGGTTCTATAGTTTACAGTTAACGTTTTCAGGAGAACTGTCACCTTACACCTTTTTCAAACCATTGGTCGAGCGAGTCCCCGATTACAATAACAGCGTTCCAAGAAATGTTGTCGTTGTTGGTTTTTTTTTTATGAGCATACCACGCAACTCCACAAACAAATTTTTTTCAAGCGTGAAAAGCTTAGTATCACAACCCAAGAGGCCGCTGAAAGAAGTGAAACAATTTTTCACGATGCACAAATAATTACAGTTATGAGTGCTGTGCAACTTATTGGGTTACTCGCCACACCAGCGGTTAATATTCGATTAATAGATTTCCACCCAATAACTAACGTAGTTCAGTATAACCTATGAAAAGCTTCGTTTGGTCAAAAATAACTCTGAAAACAAACATCTCTGCAATCTAGACCGTGAGGAACTCAGAGAGTGCTCCTTCTTTTGAATTTAAATTCGGGAAATTTGGCAAATGAGAAGCGTACAATTACTGTATTTTTTAAAAGGTAATGTTTACAAGTTGTAAGGAGCAGTCCATTACAATGTAAAGGCATTCAGTAATCTGATCTGTATCAAGAAATAAAGCTAATCTTACCGTGTTTCTCCAAGCCTGTTAGCCTCAATTTCATGGCGTGAATCAACTTGAACAAATCTACATTCGACTTTTTCACTAACTCCAGGTTCATTCCAATGCCCTCGATTGTTTTGTTCAGCGCATCAATTTTTCCGGGTATTTCGTCAGAGGGCAAGATTCTTTGGTCCAAAGCTTTCAAATTTCTTGTCAGAACATCATTTCCCTCGCTTAACAACTTTAGTTTGTTTTTAATTTCAGCCAATTCCAGTTTCGTTTCTCGGGCGGGGGACATAACAACTTCATTATGGTCTCCAGTGATGAAAACTTTGCCATCTGAGACAGTCTTATTCACTCGAGTGGATGAGGAAATGTGAGGTGAAGCCACAAAGATCAGGAGCAGATGAAAAAAAATCGATTTAGCAGCGAACATGGCGACAGAAAGAGCTGAGGTCTGCTAATAAGAGTGAGTCATCAGAGAAACCGAAGCAATTTTTTATTAAGCACGATGCATGTTGATAAAAGTAAACAAAACAAGTTTATTTTTCTGTACGACGATATGTTTGTTTTTTGCGTTTTATATGATATTTGTGATACAGTTGATTACCGGCCCATCAGTTGATAAACTGGACTTTTAGTGAGCAAGTAGGAGTGATTTAGACATCATTTATACAGTTGCACTTCAATTTATCGTCTTCCTTTCCCTTTTTTTCCTTCTCCTCTTTTTATTTTATTTTTGTCTTTTTCAGTGGGGTTTTCCTGTTTTTTAGTTTGAAGTTTCCTTTCACATGCTAATTTTTGACGAAAATTGTGTCCAATGTGTACAGAGACGGTTGTCTTCAATTACATAATTTTGTAGCACTACTTAATACACTACAAGAAGAGAAAAAAAAAATTAAGTTGCAGGAATTTGTTAAGTGTATACTCTGTTTCTGAAATGCCTTGTTCTGTCGGTATCGGAATTAAGCATTCCTTTGAAGAAGCTGTACGACAGGACGACGCATTAGACAATACAAGACGAGCCATGATAGGAGCAGCATTGTTGTTATCTTTCTCTCTCACTGTTTCACCTTTGCTAACACATTGATTAAATTACCTTACGAATTTCAGGCAAGCAGTGAAGTAAGGGATGAATAGAAGTCTAAATTTACATTGTGAGCAATTGGGAATAAAGCGAACAACAGCGTAATAGATGTAGCTGACAAATTGTGATGCCGATATCTGCAATTCAAATTTACATCTTTGTAGTCTTAGCAATTGTTTCATTGGTTTCAAGCAAATCTGTGTCAACAGACCGGGATGTTGACATTGAGGTTTTCATTCTTGTTCGGATAGTTAAAGCGATTACATGAGCCCACGGCGATCATCGATCAGAAAGGAATTTTTGGAACAAGAAAGCGCCAGGTTATTTTCCAACGTTGTCATCTTTTTCTACAATTTTTCTTCTTTGATGATAAATGACTCCAATTTCAAACGTTCTTAGAAATAAAGGAGTGACATCCAAGACAATTTCCTAAAATGGAACAACATTTTTGAGCCAGATATATTTTGACATTCCCACCTCAACAAATTCCTTAGTTTTAAAAGCTCCAAATGCATTATTTGTGCACTTTGCTTTTTTAAAACTAGCTTTCGCATTTCTTTCTCCGATGCTCTGCCGTTAAGCTACAGAAAATCTATAGTGAACTGGGCCATTATTTAATAGATAATTACTGAGGTTCGCAGCATTATTGGGTATAATGCAGGCAGCTTCGGCCTGCGGCCTCAGCTGCCTGCATTATACCCAATAATGCTGCGAACCGAAGTAATTAACTATTATAATTATTGACCCTCATAAAATCCTATTGTTCTCTCTCTGCATTACATCGACGATTTCAGTCGCCCCTTCATATTGATGTTTTGGTACACCAACAATGCAACTGGCAAGCATTGTCCAGTAATAATACAAATTGTATAATCCTTTTTCATTCCCCAATTCAGCCATTGTTAACTACTTGCAAAGATGATATAATCATTGACTCTCATGAAATCCTACTATTTTCTCTCTCCAACAATGCAATTAGCACGTATTGTCTAGTAGTTCTACAAATTACATAACCCTTTTCATTTCCCGGAATTTAGTCATTGTTAAATCCTTGTGAAGATTATGTAACTTTCCACATCTTTCAGGTGTGTGATTGAATTTCATGCAAACGTAATTTGCATTGTATATTAACGCAGTGCACTTGGTTATTTGAGTTGTTTGTTGGAAGGCAAAGAGTTGCTACTGTTTTGAAGCTTGATGGAGGATTCTTCGGAAGACGATGGACAAAGGGAAGAAACAGGGTTACAGGGGTTAAGCGAAAAGGTTTTAGACGAAAACCAGAGCGAAGATTATAATCAGTCAGTCGTAATTAGTACTCACAGTACGAAAATTGTTATTTCTTACAAGTGAGAAAGACTGTCATTGTCAGATGTGCCCTAAATAAATTGTAAAATGTTTTCGTCTGTACGTCTCCTGGAATGGTACTTCTCATGGTGTATTCATTTACTTTTTAACTTCAGATCTTCATCATAAATTATGCGCGGACATTCGCGAATTTTCAAATTAGTAAATACCACAGTCATGCAGCAATATTAAAAATATTGCTGGAAGCAGGCTGCACTATTAAAAATATTGCAGTGCAGCCAGCCCACTGCAATATTGAACGTTTTAGCGCGTTTAGGATTACCCCTGATAATTTCCCTGCTACCAAAAAGGACCGCCACCGTTTTCCTCAGACAGTTGGACTTGACTGAATATGAATACTTTCTCAGGCTGAAATCGCCGATATAATGCTGAGAGAGAACAATAGGATTTTATGAGGGTCAGTAATTATATAGTTCATATGCAACGCATGTCTCGCATACTGCTAGAACCAGCAATATTGAACTGAGCCACGTGCGAGTAAATAGACTAAGAAGGGCGGCAAAGTAAAACAAAAAGCCATAGCTCTTTCTACCTTCAACGAACGATCTAAAAATCAAGCAATAGAGGAATTTTTCCGAGTTTATATTGCATTATTTAAACACGCAGGGAGTTGGGACAACTCGAGAAAGTTATGCTAGCCCAAGACGCGGTGAGAATTTTCCAAAGCCTCGAGTGTTTGAATGAGGCCATGCAACTAGGGAAGGAAATCATTGTTTACATATCCTCATCTAAACATCTCGAACGTAGCCATAAGATTGAGTCCACCAACATATCCTTTACTCCAGACTTATTGCTAACTAGTAGGTTTTGATCCCAAGGCGTTTTACATGTTTCGATTAATATCAAATAAAAGATCATGCGCTTGAGTAGCATTTACGACATGTTGTTAGTGATACTAGGAAAGTCTTTTCAGTCTCCGAAAACAGGATCTCTTTTAGCCTGTGCCAGGATATCAGTTAAGCGAACCAGACGTTTTATTAACTGAAATAAAAGAACTGACCCTAAAGCTTACTGAAAAAGTTTGACATTCCCCGGCAAGGGGGGAGAGGCAAGGGGGGAGAGGGGGTCAGTAGTGGGTGTGTTGCATTGAGTGATGCATGATAATTGCGCAAAAACCGCATTTATTGGCGCAGGAAAAAAAATGCGGGTCACCGGCAAGACGTTTCAAACGCAAGAAGCTTAAAATTACTCCCCACAAGAAGCTGCGAGGGGTAATTAATGCAACTGTGAACTGCCAACAGCGATAAGAAGTTGTTTTGCAACATTTTGGTAACTTCCCAACTAATACGTTACCAACGAGTGGTTGATCAGCGTAACAGATGCTGACCCAAACATTTCTATTGAGAAGAGAGATAAGATATAGTCAGTAGGCAGTACAAGCCAATTTTTTGTTGTGTAAATTTCCAGGACTGCCCGCTAAAATCTAAATGAAGAGAATGGCCAAAATGATTCGCTAATTTTACCATAGTTACTTTTTCGCTCAAGTTGGAAAATAAGAGTCCCAATATTTTGTTTTCTTCATAATGTGCTGTGAAAAGAGCTCTCTCTCGACTGGATTTAACTTGTTTCGAATTACTTTCGACTTTCTTCAGTCATTTAAAGCTGCTTTGTGAGAATAAAATCGTCCACAGAACACGTGAAACCACTTACTCATTTAAAGTCGTAGATCTCAACTACGGTTAGCAGTAAGAGGTATATTTTCTGTGACTTCACAAGGGTGATTTCACATCCTTGTATAAATATTTCACTCGCTTGCTCGAAATTATTTCCTCTACGAACGTTCTGATACCAAATACTCTAATAAAGGAACGTTTCTAAGGAAACCATGGTTAGTTACCTCTCTCTTTGTGCTTTTATGTGGCATATCCCAGTGCCTCATACGATATTCACGTTCTTGAGCGTAAGTAATTTGCAGATTTGTATGTAAACATAACTACGACCATGATTGCGTCGTGGCGTAGGTACGTTAACCTTGATTTTCACTTGATGTTAAAATATCAGATTTGACACATCTGGTGCGCATGGCGAAGCCAAATTAAGATATATATATATGATAAGGCTGATTACTAGTCAAACTACAGAGATTTGTTTCTCATGCATCTAGAAATACCTCTCAAAACCGAGTTAAGTTACGGACCGAGTGTTTCTGCTTGGAGTTATAGCCCCTTTGAAGTGAGTGGGCCGCACAGAGAAATACGATCCGCTAAATTGACCAATCATAGCGCACATACTGAATAAGGGATATGATAAATAAAATATATATTATCCACGACAGAAGGTTATAGATAGGGGTCTTCATCTTTTTTTCTCTAATCGTCCTTCACCATAACTACACATAAACATCCTTCTTCAGTCGTATGTCTTACCTTTCTGTGCCCCGCATAGCCTTTGTCCTGATACATACAGCGTAATAAATATCAATAACAGGACCAGCAAGAGAGCCATGGTGAGCAAACAAGCGATCTTCCAGTTTGCAGCTGTTACTAGTTGTTCTTCATCAACACACAATGGTCACATTCTGAAACGTAACGAGATGTTTACCCTGGTTTCATTAAACGTACGCAATACCAAAAGGAAATACAACAAAAAAAGGGTCTCTGATCAGGTTGGTGAAAAATTTCGATATCTGTATGTAGTTTTCGCATTTGAAAATGAAAGTATTAAGTCAACATTTTTTTTAACAAGTTTCACTATTTGCCGTTTGTATATCCAAGAATTGAAACGACAATTGCAAACGTCGTGCACCACTTTCACAAAGAGTTCTAACCCTTCACTCCTAACATAAGCAGGTGTTAAATTGATCAAAATACGACTCCCAGGTGAATATCTCGTCATTTTTGTGTCTAGTGCGTAACACCTAGACACCTTGCAAAAGCGGTTAAAGATTGAGTGTCAACAAATGACGTAACGCCTTATGGGTTTTTTGTGAAGTTTACAGTACGTGTCAGGCTACATGAGGTAAGCGATCATCGCGTAACACAAATTTTACGAGAATGCGTAACCAGTGAAGTGGCGTAGCCACGTGGATATTTAGTCATAAGATCTGTCGTGCTAAGTCGAAAATCCTTATTTGGTGAGCAAAACTCCTGAGGCAAACAAAGGGATATTCGGAATCGAAGAGGCAAAGGTTGTAGAAGACAATGTGCTTTGTCAACCGTCGCGTTTTAAGGGCGGACTGAGGTGGCGAGGAAAGTTTATTTTGGCGAGTAAACAAGACTTTTCTAAGATACTCATACCTGCTCTCACCTTTATAATTGATCTTTTGTAGTTTGTTCATCGTCACTTTGCTGTTAATCGACACGTGGTCAGCGCCCGCCATAAGGTTAGTATAGAGTTAACAGATTTTACGACTTTTTTTTCTGCACAAGGATCCACCCCCCAATTACTAAGACATTGTATAGTTTGTATTTTCCTTTCGTATTAACTTTTAGATTCTTTGAAGTCGTTCAATCTTAATTTCATTTAAGTAAGCCTTTTATTGGAACGCCCCAAATATGTGCGAAAAGTCGTCGCAAATTGTACCTTAATTGTATCAATCTTTGTATTACAGAACTAAATAATTTATGGAAATTCACATGTTGAAATTTGTGCGATTTATTCATAAAAATGGGTGACCGCCTAATAGAGGGACTTTGGGGACTTTGAAAACCGACCACTTAGTACAGGTTGACCGCTTAATACAGTGCTGCTTGATACAATTCGACTGTACGTTTTTGTCAGTTATCCACCAACAAGCAGAACTCATGTTGCGGTGGTTCCCTGTACAGGACTGCTTTTACTTAAATCTGACATCTGTAATTCATAACCTTTTTATTATCTGCTGAGCCAGAGGTAAAAGAGGGAGGCTTAAAATGAGTTATCACATACTATATTCACAAACTGTTTTATCGTTCAAATCCAACTGGAATTAAGATAGAACTGTAAAAGCTGTGCCTTTTGCTTCATATCAGTCAGAAAGAAACGAACAGGGTTCAGGGTTGCTTAGGGGGATATAACTGTGTGATAATAATTAATATTGAACACACCACAAAAATCGTAATAAAATATCAAAATTTACTGTTTATACTTTATAGAGAGAAGTTAATAAAAGTTGATCACATCGCGTGATGAAGGCTGTGTCTTTGCATTAGAAGTGACTACATCATGAGGGCATAATTAGCTGCGAAAGGTTTTACGATGAGACAGTGGCGGTTATAGTTTACTGGAAAGGAATAAAGGCGAGAATGTTTCCCAGGTAAAAGAATATGGTGTTTTTTTAGGAACTGCTCGATGTTATTGTCTTCAGCTTTGAAAATTATGGAGATACTGGCTCGGTGAGATCACCGGCTCAAAACTCAATTCAATAAGAAGTCAACCTATCTAAGCTGGTGCTGGTGATGAAAGGATGAAAAAGATGTCCAGGTTTGCTTCTGTATGGTCGTGGGCGAGCATTTGTTTAGTACCACAAAAAAAGAGGAGACACGTACACCAAGATATATTGATGTTTACAAAAAACAGGAAAAATAGATAAAAACTTGATTTAAAACATTTCTATAACAGCGTCTTCATGGCTCTTTAATGTTGAAAATACTGGTTGTTACCGATTTTATCTTCGGAGAATGTTACCACTCGCAACCCGTGACCCGCGACTACTGGTCAAACTCACGACAAGTTATTGGTGATAGCAAGAAACACATTGACTCTTCGAAAACAACATCTCTCTTGGTTTGGACTTGGATATTAGTTGAGAGAGAAACGAAAAACAGACGTACTAAAAATTGGCAAGCAACTTGGTGCATGTCGGTTGCGGGTAACCATGGTTGTTAGGGATACAGCAATAGAAAGAGAGCGCTCTTTTGCATGCCATTTTTTACACATTCTATTTTTTTTGGCGCGGAAAAATTTTTCGCTCTCCTGCTCGTCTCCACCAACTGAATGCCTGGAACTTGAAGAAAAAGGATAATAAAGGGCAAAAATAAGAAATAAAGAAAGAAAAAAGGGAGAAAAGGAACAAAAAAGAAAATAAAAGAAATAATTATAAAAGAGGTACTACCTCAAAGTTTCAACCCTTTCAACTTATTTTTTCTTGTGTTAATCGGCCTTGAAATTTTGTTTTTGAAAAGGTGCCCTAAAGTTAACGGCCTGGTTGTATTTTCCATTCATATTAATTAATATTTTCATACATCTCACAAGATCTCAGGGTAACTTATTTCCCAGAGCGGAAAGGTAATTCTTCACGCGGAAAATTAGTAACGCAAACTTGCAAAATGATAAGAGTAATTTTAAGAACGGAAACGTTCTATAACATTTTGGAAGTTTCGCAGTGAAAAAGAAGAGTACTTAACACTTAGTGCCATCATTTTTACGATTGTTTTGAACTTTGAAAACAAACTTAATGAAACAAGCCTAAACTATCTAAATACGATTGAAAGTTAAACTTCAGTAGAGCATTGCGCATTTCAATTTAAGCAAGAAGGCTGAACTATCTGCACTGAGCCCATTCGGTGATATTTGAAGTCGCTCCACTGAAACAAATTTCCCGTCCCTGTCAAGCACGATTTGGACATGCACCTGATTTCTTGGTCTGAAATCACGTGATTCCAGATATTGACATCTGCCATTTCACCAATGAAACTTTGATGTTCTTGAAAGCCTCCTCCCAATTTGTCTTGATCCTGTCCAAGTACAAGGTGTCCACCTCCGCGGATCAATCGGCCTGTAATTAAGAGCAAGAATATGTCTCCATTCCTTCGCTAGTCGTGCTTTTAAACCAATTTGTGGAAAAGTAGTTGTTGTTTTTTTTTTATTGTTAGTTTTTTTAAAGGTATTTTAGTAATACCAGAACAAACAATTTAAATAAAGTTGTAGTAAGCAAAACGTTTAATCTGCAAATGTTCATATTTTTTGTTAAAATACTCGACCTGCCTGATGGCAAAATTTTGTGAATTAGTTTGATGTTCGATATTTTCTGAGTACAACTTACCTTTTTCTAATCCTGTACCATTATCCCCTAAATAACCATCCTTGATCAATTTCCACGATCCAGCGGTATTCTCCCATGCTGCGCAGATGTGATGCCACTTTCCATCGTTGGCAGATACACGGGTGTAACCACTATAATGAACATTGAAAGGATTTAAAGTTTTTCCTTAATAATCCATTTTGAAAAGTTTAAACGATTGATAAAGTAGTTGAAGATTAATGGTGTGATAGATTTTGAGTCTGGTGCGATAATTATTGAACCTGTATCCCTCTTCTATCTCTTTCTGCACGTAGAGAGGTGAAATGCTAAAATATCATCAAGCTCTGTCTGCAAGGCATTTGATACCATTTTCATGAGATGGTTTATTGTTAACCTCTCATAATTCTAAACCTCTCATGATTCTAAAACTCTCAAATTTCACTCGAAAGTCTATTCAGCCCATCAATTTGAGAAATTTTGATTGAAAAAAAGGCAACTGAGGATCGTACGTTCACACCTCTCCCTTTATTCACTCATTACCACAAATGTTCAGACGTGATATAATTTGAGAAAGAAAAACGCACAACGCCGAGAGTTTTTAAGTCAACCATCGGCTTTGTCCAATAGTGCTTTATTTTATGGATGATAAGTGTAAGGAAATAGCATTCAGGGCTCCGCCATTAGGATTAGCCAAATATGGTTCATTAAATAGCTCTGGCTACATTTACTATTGCTGATTCACGATTCAAATAGTACAGGACGGGTTCTGTACATCATGCGCAGTGTATCGTTCCTATTCCCCAATGAAACCGTATTCTCGTACCTCCCAACTGATCGCACACCGAACCCAAAATGTCCGGGCATTATTAAGAACAGTTCGTTATCCGATCCACTCACAGCATAGCTGAGAAGTGCTCCATTCTTTCCTGTAGCATTAGTCTTAATCCACATACAAACTGTCACAGCTGTAAGGCTTGGTATTCCATGCGTGATGATTACGTAATCATTTTTACTCTTATATGGAAATAACAAAGAGTAGTTCGGGCTGACTGAAATCAATTGAAAGAAAATTTGGTGAGGAATGGAATGTTCTACCCACTAGAAAAGTCTGAAGCTCTTCCCTTTAAGAATGAATAGTAACATATCACAGAATCAAGAATATTCCTTGTTACATCTAACATTCCAAGTGATTTCAAGACAAATTCTACTAAAACTTGACACCCCCTAAAGCTACGACAATTATAACTCTAACAAGACGAGCGCAACTAATTTTTCAAAACACTAGACAATTTATCCGGTGAATATTACATGCACTTTGCAATTATTTCCAAGGCAACTTCAACGACGCTTCATTAAAGGAACGAAACACCCACAAACGTAATAAAATTGCATATTCGATCTACAACGGGACTCGTAGTTTTTCAGTGATCCTGCAATACATAACAGATATGTCCGGAAGCATCTTGCCAATCACAACCCCACAACGTCCGAAAAACCAACAAATTGATGATTGCGTTTTGACGTTCACTGACTAAAGGTAGATACACGCAAACGAGATTAGGGATTCCAGTTCCTGGGTTTCCTGTAACATCAGAGAGGTTTGCAGGTACTTCAACGGAAAACTGACTGAACATAAACGAGCGATGATGTCAAAAAATCAAATAGCTGAACATCATCAACCTACAAACAACACAATTGACTGGGACTTTGCCCAGTGCTTCATCTACATCTACATCTACACCTACATTCATCTACATCTTCATCATTAGATGATCTAACTTCTTTTAATGACATACTTCGTCTCCGGTTTTCATTAAGGCTAATAAAAATTTTTCAGGACTAACCTTACCCGAAAGACACTCTAAATAATTATCGAGTGAAACTCTTACCAAATTCACAAGTTGGCTGCACTCCCGTCCATGAACCGTTGTTCAGGCAGAGACGCTCTGAGGGTCCATTTAACCAGTAACCACGATTACAACTGAATGAAATAAACTCCCCCGTGCAGTTTTTTTGACTGTGTGAAAAACCATTCTTCGGGTTTTTCAACAAAGGACAAATTTTCCTGACTGATAAATAGATACGTGTAAATACATAGACGCACGAATATAAATATGTCGATATAGATTAATAAAGAAAACATAAATCTCTTGAGAAATGTTGCTAAGTTTCTCATCTCTGATTGTACCGTGATTATTTTTAGTTGATAGGCTAGCTAGGGTGATGCCAGTTTGCATAGGGCGGTAAAGCGAAATCAGGCAATCCTACATTGCTTACAACACGCAAGTGAAAATTATTTCAAAGATGCATTCCTTCCATAACCGATGCCTTTATCGTTTCAGATGTGTTCTTAAATTGCAAAGAGAGCTCTTCGATTGACTTAATCACGAAATCCAGTTTCCTTACGACACTTTTGTTAAACGAGTGAGGACTTGTGTACCACGCCTCGATTGTTTTGTTAATTAGAGCCAGTCTTCCTGAAGAAATTGAAAGACATAAACAAAGATCTTAAAATATTTCAATAATAAATGCGTGGATAAAAAACATTGGTTCGTGGTGTAATTTCGAAATGTCAAAAAAGATAGTTTTCCAAACAAATTTCGATTCTTACGGAATCCACATGAATCTCACAATGAGATTACCGCTGTTTCCAAGTATCCTTTTCCAAGTTACACTGCCCTGCGTGATTGTAATTTTCACATAATTTTAAAAAAAGGGGTATTAAAGACTATTGCGTAAGGAAAAGATATCTGGGATTTTGCAAGAACTGAGATTTTGACACTTTTTGACTTTTGGCAAGTATATTTAAATGAAATTAAATCGAACTGTCAAATAAATCTTTTACACTTTTGAAAGTCTACTTTCAGGACACAATACTGAATTTCTCGGGAGGTTCCCCACATGTGTTGATAGAAGATTTGTGTGGAATACATTCGAAGAAATGAAGCCAAAGATCACCAAGTCATTCGCAAGCAAAGGTTAGATGCGATCGGATTGCCTTACATTACATTCTTGAACATCCATTAGATGTGTACTTTCCACTTGCGTATTGGCAAAAATTTTTGGGCTTGAAATTGGTGTTTTATATCGTTTTAATATCACCTCTTTTCTATGGAACCTGTCTTACGCGGCTACGCCCAGCCATTCTTCGTGGGTGACCACCTAATACAGGTTTAACAGTGTAAGAAAATGATTTCATAAGGGAGGATTGGTGACTCAACGTGAACAGCCACAAGTAGGAGAAATGTTCATCATTGAGTCGGACTTGTTTTTCGTTTTGCAACTCCCTGGTTGAGAGAGAGGCCTAAGTTTCCTTCATAGACCAATCACAAACCGCATTAAAGCAAAAGCAATTCAACCCAAGTTGAAAATCAATGTAAATATGGATACCTTTCATTTCCAAAGCAGTCGTCCTTTCAGACATGTTCATAACATTAACGTTTACTAAATCCAGTTTTCTTTCCATATTTGTGCCCAGGGAGTCGAGGTGTTTGGACAAAGCCTCAATAGCTTTGAACATTGGGTCCTGGTTATCTGTAGATAATCGCGACAAAAAGAAGCTAAAATGGTTGATTACACACATAGGTGGTGCAAAGAAAAATTGTGGAATTCAACCATCAAACCTTTTTAGAAAAGGCTTCCGATGGTTTTTTCACTTTCTTCAGTTTCTTCGAAGACATTAAGATGAGTGGTTGAAATAAGAGTGCAAATACACACGCATATACACGACTTAAAGTGCATACCTTGTAATGCCGAAGCACTTGTCCTCTGAGATGCGTTCTTAACATATGCATTTACTAAATCCAGTTTTCTTCCCATATTTACGTCCAGTGAGTCAAGACGTTTGGACAATGCTTTAAAAACTTTATACATTGAGTCCATCTTTTCTGTAGACAATCATGACAAACAGAAAAGGATTTTTAACACAAGCGATAACCCATTTAAGTTCCAGGGACAAAGGACAAACTGGGTTTCCCGGTGAGGATTCTAGCCCCTCCTATTGCGGCCCAAATGCTCCAGCAGCTGTAATGCAAACATTAAAGCTCTGTAAAGTTTTGTTAAATTATCCAGTTTTCCCAAAGACGAGTTAACGCATTTGACCTAAAACTGATTTCTTAAAACAAGGAAGGCTGATTTACCAACTTAGAGCAGGCACATCTATATAGATAATAACAAAGCCCTCCACACCAACTATGACCTTTTCACCAATCAAAACCTCATTAAAGAAACACCACTACAAGTTCTAAATATACATACCCTGCATTTCCAAGACCGTTGTCCTTTGAGATGCGTTCGTACCATTCAAATTTACGAGATCCTCTCCGATTTGTTTGTCTTGCCAGTCAAGGCGTTTGGACAAAGCTTCAGTGGCTTCGTTTATTGAGTCCAGTTTTTCTAGAGACAGTCATGATAAAGAAAAGTGTTAAAAGAACTGATTGTTTACGAAAGAGGGACAAGGTGCTGGGTAATGATTTGAGCCCTTGAGCAAACCAGACGTTTTACTGACTGAAATAAAATAGCTAAGCCTCACTGAAAAAGTTCAACATTCTCTGCATTTGAGAGCCGGCTCTTTTCTTTAATGAGGCCGCTTTTTCACGACAAAGGAGGGGAGGGGGGGTTGGTAGCGGATGTGTTGCATTGACTGATGCATGATAGTTGCGCAAGAACCGCATTAATTGGCGCAGGAATGCTCAAGTGAGTCAAAGAAGAGAAAGTGTAGGTCATCAGCAAGACGTTTCAATCGCAAGAAGCTTAAAAATTCCTTTCCATAAGAAGCTGCAAGGGGTAATTAATGCAACTGTGAACTGCCAACAGCAATGAGAAGTTATTTTGCAACGTTTTGGTAACTTCCCAACTAATGTGTCACCAACGAGTGGTTGATCAGCGTAACAGATGCTGACCCAAACACTTCTAATGAGAAGAGAGATAAGATATAGTCTCTGAGATAATGTGCGCGCAGTACAGGCCAATTTTTTGGTGCGTAAATTTCAAGGACTGCCCGCTAAAATCTAAATGGAGAGAATGGTCAAAATGATTTGCTAATTTTACCATAGTTACTCTTTCATTTGGGTGGGAAAATGAGAGTCTGAATATTTTGTTTTCTTCATGATGTGCTATGAAAAGAGCTCTAGACTGGATTTAACTTGTTTCGAATTGCTTTCTACTTTCGTCATTTAAAGCTGCTTTGTGAGAATAAAAATCGTTCACAGAACAGGTAAAACCATTTTATCCTCTCTCGGTAAAACACACTGAGGAGATAAGGCAAAAATATCTTACAAATCTCGTTCTTTCGATCCGTGCATTATGTTTCTGTTCCTCGTTTTCGCCTTTGTGACTGATGGCTCACGTGCTTTGCGCTCGGCCCATGAGTCAAGAAGAGAAAATAACTCTTGGTATGGACCCCAAATACGGTTGGCAATAAGAGGTATATTTTTTGCGACTTCATAGGGGTGATTTCACATCGCTGTGTAAATCTTTCACTCGCTTGCTCGAAACGGTTTCCTCTACGAACGTTCTGATACCAAAAACTCTAATAAAAAAAAGGTTTCTGAGGAAACCATGGTAAGTGATCTCTCTCTTTGTGCTTTTATGTGGTGTATCAGGCACCTCATGCGATATCCACGTCTTTGAGCATAGGTAATTTGCAGATTTGTATGTAAACATAACTACGACTATGATTGCATCGTGGCGTAGGTAAGTTAACCTTCTTGGCAAGAACCATTTTCCTTGATTTTCATTGGATATTGAAATGTCAGATTTGACACATCCAGTGCGCATCGCTGAGCCAAATTAAGCGATATATGAGAAGGCTGATTACCAGTCAAACTCCAGAAATTTGTTTTTCATACATCAAGAAATACCCCTCACTAACCGAGTTCAGTTACGGACAGAGTTTTTCTGCTTGGAGTTATAGCCCCTTCGAAGCAGGCTACACAGTGAAATACGAGCCGCTGAATTGATCAATAATAGCGTATATACTGAATGAGGAATACGATAAATGTAATGAATATTATGCACGAAAGAAGATTACATATAAGGGTCTTTTATCTTTTTTTCCCTAATCGTCCTTCACCATAACTGCACATAAACATCCTTCTTCAAACGTATGTCTTACCTTTCTGTGCCCCGCATGCCCTTTGCCCCGAAACATACAGCGTAATAAATATCAATAACAGGACCAGCAAGACAGCCATGGTGAGCAAACAAGCGATCTTCCAGTGCGCAGCTGTTACCCACCCCCTGTCAGTCTTCTGTCGCTGTTTTTCATCAATACACAATGGTTGCATTCTGAAACGTAACGAAATGTTTACCTTGGTTTTATTAAACGTACGCAATACCAAAAGGAAATACACCAAAAAAGGATTCCTGATCGCAGGTTGGTGAAAAATTTCGAGTTCTGTATGTAGTTTTCGCATTTGAAAATGAAAGTATGAAGTCAACATTTTTTTTAACAAATTGCACTATTTGCCGTTTGTATATCCAAGAATCGAAACGACAATTGCAAACGTCGTGCACTACTTTCACAAAGAGTTTTAACCATTCACTCCTAACATAAGCAGGCGTTAAATTTATCAAAATCCGAAGTTCTCCCAGGTGAATGTCGGCAAAACTTGTTGACAGGCTTGGAGAATTGATACTGTTTTTCTAGTGCAGGGGGCGGCTGTTCACAGGCTAAGGTGTTGCTGTCGCTGATTTTTTTCTTCTTTTTTCTTCTAATCGAAAGTTGATGTGAAACGGAATCAGTCATTCTATAGGCTGTGTTATAAAAGATTAACTATCAAATTACCGACACTATGCGGCCAAGAGCCCTTTGTACTGACACAGCACTCGCCTGCTTTATATTGTAATACAGAAGTTTGAGTCACGTATTACAGACGATCCAAGTTGGCTAAAATCTTCATTGGCAAGTCATTCCGCCAAAATACTCTAATGCCGCTCATTGCATTCGATTTAAAAAAAGCTCGACAACTGAATGCGATACTAACATACTGTTTCTGCGAATAGTTCCCCTATTAAGACAGTTTCTTTAGAGTTGCAAAAAACAGGATAAAACATAACATTAAACATTTAATTGCGAATCAAGGACAACTAAGCCAACTTAATTAAATATTTTGCAAATAATGGAAGGAAAATTCAAAACCAACCTGAGGTACTGATTCCCGAGTGAAATGACAAAATAAGCTTTCGCGTGCAAGGTCAAGATTCAACCGCACATCTCGTGTTCAAAATGGAATTTATGACCGAATTCTAGCTGCAGTTTATATATATGTCTTTCATCATCGAACCATTTCGAGAAACCATACCGATATCACGTGATGGATGTGTTCTTAGGATTGGACAATTCAGGAAAAGAGTTGAATCACGTGCAGATATGAAAACTGAAATGAATATCTCCTCATTTTTGTGTCTAGTGCGTAACACCAAACACCTTGTAAAAGCGGTAAGAGATTGAGTGTCAACAAATGACGTAATGCCTTATTGGTTTTTGTAGCTTACTGCCTAAAGAGGCGTAAGCTGCTATGCTGCCCTTCTGAGTGAGTGAGTGTAACTATAGTATCGAGCCAAACTCTACCGATTTTGATCCGATATTCCCCGATCTTAACTCCTTTTTGAATCTACGGACTTCTGTGAAGTCGTAGATACTATGCTATCCAGAGTATAAGTCCTTCCGTATGTCCATAACAATGGAAACCTGCGGATAATGCTCGGAATTCAGTTCGCTCTTCTCCAACATCGTTCGATTTTCGTATCTCGCGTCGGCGATCGTGATCGCAATTTTTTATCTCCTGCAGGTTTTGTGTCGCATTGCTGCGATTATTTGCTCCGTCAAGGGAATATTTGCCCACCCCAAAGGAGTTCAGCCGTCGCATTGCTGCGATTATTGGTTTCGCGATTGATTTTTAAACTCATGAATTTCGCGCATGCGCAAGAGCGAGTTATAGATACAATGTGGGGAGTGGCATTCGCTCGCTCGCTCGCTCGATTGGTCGATTCCTGTAAACTTTTTTTAGATTTTGGGCTTTTGAGTGCATTTGATAGTTTTTGGCGAGCAATAAACAGACGAAATGGCGACCTTTGTTGCTAAGAATAGTGGTGGGGTGAAAAAGAAGCCAATGATAATCTTAAAATAGTTTTTTTTTTCGTTTTAGTTTCAACAAGTGGCGCCAGCGACTGGCAGGCATGCAAGGATTCACATTGAAGTAACAGAACAACCTTCGTTTTTCATAAAATTGTAATTTACAATCCTTGAACTTGAAAACAATCCGAAGATTCATTGAAAATATCACTTACTGCGAAGCGCTCGGAGTTTACAGATGTTCAAAAGCTTTTTCTGTTATGGCGTGAGATTGCGGACAAAATCGATCATTACGTTTCGTATCGTGTGTTTTTCCTATGTGAAGCAACAAAAGATGCCGGCGACTGACGAAATAACAAGTTAACACGAAAATTAAATAACACCTTAACAAACAATTTTAGCTACCGATTTTCAGTGAATTTTTAAAGAACAATTTTCTTTTAGGTTTCAAGACAATTTGAAGATTCAACATACATACAACGTACTAAAATGCGAAAGTTACACACCACAAAACTGATAAATAGGCCTGAAATGAAATTCTATCTTGTTATTGATTATACGTTGCCTAGCACGTGACTCAAATCTACCCAGGCGGAGATCCAAAATGACGGTGGCAGGCTTGGCTTAGTTATATCACTCAAAACTCGTTCCCGTCTGTCTCGTTTGATAAAGAGGGAATCGTTAATGTTTTCATTAAGACAGTATTGCCTTGATTTTCTAATATTTACAACGAAAGACAGTAAATTTCACTTTTCACCCACATTTACTTCCAACCTTTTCTTTTGAACCAGAAACAAAAATGATAGACGTTTCAAACACGACATCATCCACCTTGTCAAATGTAATAGCATGATCATTTCAATTGTAATGCCTTCTTATCCCAACGTTACTTTGTTTCTTTGCTACATTAGCGAACACTGAACTACTGCTCGTACTCTAGATATGACAATCAACCACAAAATTCCCTAAACCAGATAACATTAAACATAATCTAAAAAATCATGTGTCAATTCACGAGTTTGCTCACAGAGCACTTTGATTTAGTCAAAAAACGAAATGAAAGATTAGATAAAACATAACATTAAACATTTAACTGCGAATCAAGGTAAACTAAGCCAACTTAATTAAATATTTTGCAAACAACGCAAGGAAAATTCAAAACCAACCTGATTTACTGATTCCCGAGTGAAATGACAAAATAAGCTTTCGCGTGCAAGGTCAAGATTCAACCGCACATCTCGTGTTCAAAATGGAATTTATCCCCGAATTCTAGCTGCAGCGGTTGTATATGTCTTTCATCATCGAACCATTTCGAGAAACCATACCGATATCACGTGATGGATGTTTTCTTAGGATTGGACCATTCAGGAAAAGAGTTGAATCACGTGCAGATATGAAAACTGAAATGAATATCTCGTCAATTTTGTGTCTAGTGCGTAACAAATAGACACCGTGCAAAAGCGGCACGAGATTGAGTGTCAACAAATGAAGTAATTCCTTATTGGTTTTTGTAGCTTACTGCCTAAAGAGGCGTAAGCTGCTATGCTGTCCTTCTGAGTGAGTGTAACAATAGAATCCGAGCCCACAACGAACTCTGCCGATTTTGATCCTATATTCCCCGATCTTAACTCCTTTTTGTATCTACGGACTTCTGTGAAGTCGTAGATACTATGCTAAGAATGACTTTATTTCAATACTTCAAAGGTGAAACGATTGCATTCTATAGAATTTTTACTGAGTTATGAAATTTCCAAAATACCTTATCGTGAGCATTGAAATTTGTGAGGAGTGAGCTACATGCAGTTGAAAGCTATTTCTCTTACGTGGGACCTGATCTAGAGTCAAGTCTATTGCAGCTTAAAAGTACTTAGATAGAGCAAGTTAAATATAAAATAAAACTTTTGGGCACTCCTCATCCTGCGCCGCAGGGAGCTTTGTGAATTTCATAAATGTTTGCCATCTTGATTGAAACCCGCGATAAGGCGGTCCGACCTGCAGACAGGTTTCTAAAGCGTAACAGCCCTAAAATACTTAAAGATGCCGCAACGATTATCTGATGGAGTATCAAGATCGATATAAATCATCATTTTGACCATTTTTTCAAGAAATGGCCGAAATTTTCCGGAAAAATACTTCGTTAATTATTCCTATATGCAAGTTAGCTTCATGCATTCGTGTTATAACCCGTCAAAAATAGTTTCTGTAACAACATTTAGCCATTCAAAGAAGTGTTCCTATAAATGTGAAACTCACCTGTTGTATCCTTTCTTAAAAAGCTTTACGTAAAATTTCAAGAGCCATTTCCTTTGAACACAATGCGCTAAGGGAATCCAGTTTGTTTTGACAACTAAGTTGTTCATTTCGCTCAATTGTTTTTATCTTGTGCATAATCTTTTTCAGACCTCTTTTGCCGTTTTTCTTCAATAAAATAATTCACTCTTACTTGGGGAAAAATCTCGTGTCACTATATGTGAAATTTTTTTAGATTGTGAGCTGGTTGGTTCTCATGACTAATACGGTGGAGTTTTTTCAGCGTGACTGTGGACTGCCGTGAACTAGCCTGGTCACGCAATATCAGCATTAAAAGATTGTCTCACGGCTGGTGAACTCAAATTAAAGGAATATTTAGCTCGGCATTTATATCATGATATGTTGATGTTTCGCTATTGAGAGTATGAAACCTCCCCAGAAGAAATTGAGAAATTATGCAACCGATAGAATTTGGTATATTTAATTTAATAAACGTTTCCAAAAGTAGGTAAGCGAATTTAATATATTTAGTTAAAGGCATAAATCATTGAGAAAATTTCGAGGAGAAAGTCTCTTTTGTAAATGCTCGTACATGCTATTGAGTGAGGTTCAACATGACTCACGGTCACGGTAGGCCTATGATTTTTTTGTTTTGAAATTAAAGGCACGACTACAAAATAACAGGCGCCAATTTTAAAATGATTTTACGGGTTTGCTTACATGTTAATGCTTTAAGCGCTCTTATTCATCGATATAGAACTGTACATCAGGGTACTTAGAGGCGGTGCACATTGCTTCTCAACAAATTCACTGTAAATCCCCTATCATTGGTTTGCCAGGGCTTCATGCTTACAGTCATCCCAACCGTGTCCCGTGTGTTACACTTCATTAAAGCATTGACATTCTTGTATAAAGGACATCAGTTGTTCAATCAGGTCTTTTTTCCTGTCTCTTGATTTAAATGGTACTTCAAAAAAGCGCAAGATTTCTTTAAGCAGTGAAACATTAAAAAGACTCAGCTTATTATCTCTCACACACTCGCACAAGTTAAAGGCGTCGTAAGACAGAGGGTGTTGCGGCCTCAGTACGCTAGAAATGTGCACCGTCAGTTGTTGTCTTTCAGCTTCCTTTTCCTCTAGAAATAGTTCCTTTGGATTGTGCTCGATTCCTGAGTGTGCTTGTTGCCTTCTTCTGCTTGCTGCAAGGCGAGAAAAGAAACCCTGTACTTGGCTCTTGGTCAACCACTCGTCTCGTTCAAACAACCTTCTATTCTGCTCATCTCTTGTCTTGCGCATATCATTTGAGACTTGCTGAGGGTCAGCTTTTAGCCCTGATTGTTCCCCTAGGTCAAACTTTGCAGTTAGATATTTCTTAACTCAGTGAATCTAATGGATCCTGCTCGTGGCCTGTGTAGGGCATAGCCCATAATGACAGTGTGCAACGCGGGTATTGAGACATTTTCACTTTGGTGGATATTAGGTTCAGACGGTTCATTTTCAGTGACGTTGACGGATGTAGTAAATCTGTCTGCCCAATCTCTACGAAGCTTGTCATATAGCGTTTCTGACGGCCTTTCATCTTTGACGTAATGATCCCCTACGTCCAAATGTGACTCGAGCTCTGAAAATGTTTGGAAACTCTTCACGCATCCAGGCTCGGAACATTCAAACATGCTTATATTCGAATCGTCCCAGTCATTCTCTTCTTCTCAACTCTCTGTCACAGGATCTGAGCATTGATAAACACTTGCATCATGAAGAGGGAAAAATTTTTCACTAACAATGATACCAGTGTCCCCTTGGCCCTTTAACACCAGCTGGTCAAAAGAGATTTCCTTGCCACGCCCTATTCGGTACGACCTCCACACACGAATACCTTTCTCCTCAAACTGGACATTGTGAAGCTTGCTAAAACCATCTATCTTGTTCACTTCTAGGGTTATCTTCGCCTCGTCAACTTCGCAAACGCATGCGGATGTACCTTTCACTGGTCTTTCAGAAAGTGCCCTCCTCATGTCTCCCGCTGATAGAATGTCGTGTCCTTCGTTGCAGAAACGTCGGATGCATGTTTTCATCGGACACAGAATTCTATCACATACATTCTTGCCATATTGTGGCTCTGAAAAGTCGTACCGACAAACTTCTAAACCAACCCGCTTACCAATTCCTCTTGCTACTTCAATGAGGGAGTTATTATGATAACAGCCAGCTTCATCTGACCGCAGATAAACCCAAGTGATGCGAGGCTTTTCGGTCTTAATTTCTCTGAGTGTGCTTTCTATGATGGAACACACGGCGAACCAGTCCTGCTGGCATGCTTCAAACAGATGGGCATACGACCGCAGTTCTAGTCTTCCTTCAAGGTTCGGATCACGTGTGATCACCGTCGAGATGTGCCAACTCAATCCTCTCTTGCCAAACCAATCTGACTGCTTCTCACGATATTTAAGCTGAAGGAACTTCATTGCCCAGTCCATTATTACCAGTGCACAGTTCTGATTAGTACTTATCGTCTTCAGCTGATCTTGCTTTGCTGCTGCCTGGTTTACAGAGCGAACAATATGAGCCTTCCACTCAAAAATATCTGTCTGTGCCAGTTTGAAGTCGTATAGCAGATCGTCTCGATGTTCACTGCCGTAAGGGATCCAAAATGGACCTCGAACTTTGTCTTCGACTTCATCTAAGACATTTTGCAGATTTTGACACTCGTTACAGTTTTCTGTGTGTTGATGGGAGCATTTTTCCTGGAAGTCGGGATCTTGTTCGTCACTTAAAGCGAACTTGCGGCAATGATCAGGACATAAAGCTTCCTCTGGATTGCAGTGAACGCGATAATTGGTCTTTAAGTAGTGTTTTCCAATCTTAAGCCTTTCCTTAACCTCAGCGCACCATTGTCTAGTCATTCCTCCTTTCTCTAAATCATCGACAATCATTTCAATTTTCTAGAAACCAGCAGAGCCATCGGCAGAAGTATTGTCGAGGCCTTGTGACGACTTTCTCTGTGAATCTTGTCTGACTTCTAGGATTTTGAATAAAGTGGTGCGACTGAGAGGTTCAAACTTCTCCTCCTGACAAAACTGTATGTACTGGCTAATCATCGTAGACCGCGTCACGGTACGCACCACGTTCGGCATCTCGATGGTTTCGCCACTGTCTATCTTAAGGAATTTAGTTCCGTAAGACACGTCTTGATAAAAGTATGGGCGATTAATGAACTCAACGAAATGATCGACTTTGGTCATATCAATGCGAACACGATGATGTATCTTCTCCTCTGGCACTTGACCGGGACCTATCGTTCTTGCATGACACCGCGCTCTCTATATCTGTCGTGTAGACAACTTTCCATATGGCGAGTGTAGTTCTTTTAATGTGCTAACCGAGTACTTATACGCATAAAGGCTAAGAATTTGCGTCTTGATGCTTTTGGTTTTGGCATTTTTGTAAGCGGTCATCATCATCGTCGTCGTCGTCGTCGTCGTCGTCGTCGTCGTCGTCGTCGTCGTCGTGAATTAGGAAATTTCCTTGGTTGATGATAAAACACGCATTTTTGTATTACGACTGCGACACCAATAATTAATCAAGGGAAATGGACATGTGACCAACAACAACAAAAACTTATAGGGATATTGACATTTGAGGAAACAGAACTAGAGAGAGCCACAAGGCAATTGGTACTTACGTGATCCTACAGCGGCGATTTCATTGAATATAAGTCTTATTTCGTCAGCTATTTGGAAGGTTATGACGTGGCTGCCCGCCACACTTGTAACTTTCTAAGTATGGCCAGGGTATTAGCACGATCTTGGACCTCGCCAGAATCTTCCCAGTGAGTGTCTGTGCCTCGGGCAGATGGTCATTCCCTCTAGCTGAATTCTCGACAAATGCTGAATTCCCATTCTCGCCATGATTAACTTGGCTTCTGTAACTTCACTGCATTTTGACAAGTGGCAGCTAGCCAAATGGGCGGATATATCTGCGTTACACTCAGAGAGCAAAACATACTCTACTTCCTCCCTACTAGAACCGCACGGACTTTGAAGTATTTCGTAGAGAGAACAATTTGGGGTACAGCAGACATTTTTAGTGCTAGCAAAGAAAACGTCCTAGGAAACACTGTCTCGGATTTGTCTGAAAATCCTGCCGAAAAATCTTTTTGTTCCCGACAGATTTTAATTGAATTAGGAAGAAATAAACAAGTTTGCCAAATATTCTTTCGCAAAAAAATAGAAATGCCACACAGAAAAGTTGAAAAGTTTTTACTCTAATAAGCTTTAACCAAAAACATTTCGTGTCTTTGTAAAGAGATGTACTTTTAAAGAAAGGAAATGTAGCTGCCGTCGAATTTCTTTATCAAAATAATCAGTAATTAAACACACGGCTCTTTTTTGGCGCCTCGTGGAAAATGAAAATGGCATAAAAATATACTACAAAATTTTGTCATGAAATACTGAAAAAATTCCTACAATACAAAACAAAAACAAAAAAAAAAAAACCACAACTCTTTATCATCAAGAAAACGCCAACACAAAATGTGTCCTGGACTACACATTACATAATTTTCTGTAGCTAATTTGCATACGGTAATTTATTAACCGCAAGAAAGCTCTTCATCTTTGTTTGTTCTTCAGCACACCTTTATCTCAAATACAACGGTGTAAACGTGATATAATGCTTATTTCTAATGTAAAAATGTACAAACCAAGCTCTCATTATTTATTACTTGATTTTAAGGTGGTTCTCGGTCCTGATATTGATAAACTGTCGGACCGTGTTTTATCGAGATAAAAACACTTGATCGAAAAGAACAACTTTATTTATCAAAACAAACTGGATTCCGTTAGCGCATTGTGTTCAAAGAAAATGGCTCTTGAAATTTTACGTAATGCATTCAAGAAAGGATACAACTATTGAGTTTCCACATTCTTAAAAACACTTCTTTAAATGGCTAAATGTTGCTACGGAAATTGTTTGATACTCCATCAGATAATTGTTCCTGCACCTTTAAGTGTTTTAGGGCTGTTAAGCTATACAAACCTCTCTGCTGGTCGGACTGCGTTATCGTTGGTTTCGATCAAGACGGCGAATATTTATTAAATTCACAAAGCTCTTTACGGCGCAGGATGAGGAGCGCCCAAAAGTTTTATTCTATATTTAACTTGCTCTATCTAAGTACTTTTAAGCTGCAATAGACTTAACTCTAGATCAGGTCCCACATAAGAGAAAATAGCTTTCAACCGCATGTACCTCACTCCTCACAAATTTTAATGCTCACGAAAGTTTCATAACTCGGTAAAGTTTCATAACTCGGTAAAAATTTTACAGAATGCAATCGTTTTACCTTTGAAGTATTGAAATAAAGCCATTCTTAAATATGTAAAATAATCAGCTTTCTAGATTGAGAAATAAGGATTTGGTAACGCTCGATATTTATAGCTTAATTATAGGGGTCACAGAGGAAAAATTGAGCAGTTTTGGGGTGACCTCTAAATTGTCTCGTAAAAAATAAAAAAATAAAATTGATTTAAAAAAATGTGATATTTGTACATGGGATAGAATTGTTGACTTTCACTGAAAAACTTAGGGAAATCGGTGCAGGACCGAAATTTGCCTTATCCGTTCTTACGCGGACAGCCTCTTAAGACCTTGACGTCCATTATTTTCCAAACAGAGTATTCTATAGCATTGCTACTTTATATTCAGAGTTCCACAAGTTCTAACTCGATCGTAAAGGAACGAAAAATCCGACTTAAAAATCTTGAAGGTCGGCCGTTTCATTTTCAAATATTTGATCATTTAGAGTGAACGCATCGAATGATGCCCCTCTGGTACCCCCTAAAGCCATCAAAATATTTTTGCAAACGAAGGATTCTGATTGGTTTGTTGATCTCCTAACGATAGAAGAAGTTTGGGGACAAAATTCTGCTTAGTAAGGGAGGTAGTGGCAGTTACGGGTGGTTCAGGTGTCAATGTGTTAGCATATATTTATACTAATAATATATTTGTTTCGTTCATCGCGGAGCTTGCATATTTGGTTGCACTATATCTTGAGTTGTGAGTAATTTCTAGTGTCGTTTCAGGGCGGTTAAATATGGTATTCTAAGTAATAACAGGTGCAGTAAGCTATATGCAGTCATCGACTGCCTATTTTTTGTGAAGTTTACAGTACGTGTCAAGCTACATGAGGTAAGCGATCATCGCGTAACACAAATTTTACGAGAATGCGTAACCAGTGAAGTGGCGTAGCCACTTGGATATTTAGTCATGAGATCTGTCGTGTTAAGTCGGAAATCCTTATTTGGTGAGCAAAACTCCGGAGGCAAACAAAGGAATATTCGGAATCGAAGAAGCAAAAGTTGTAGAAGACAATGTGCTTTGTCAACTGTCGCGTTTTAAGGGGGGACTGAGGTGGCGAGGAAAGTTTATTTTGGCGAGTAAACCAGACTTTTCTAAGATACTCATACCTGCTCTCACCTTTACAATTGATCTTTTGTAGTTTGTTCATCGTCACTTTGCTGTTAATCGACACGTGGTCAGCGCCGGCCATAAGGTTAGTATAGAGTTAACAGATTTTACGACTTAATTTTCTGCAAGAGGATCCACCCCCCAATTACCAAGACATTGTATAGTTTTGTATTAGCCTTTCGTTTTAACTTTTAGATTATCTGAAGTCGTTTAATCTTAATTTCATTTTGTAAGCCTTTTATTTGAACGCCCCAAATATGTGCGAAAAGTCGTCGCAAATTGTACCTAAATTGTATCTATCATTGTTTTACAGAACTAAATATTTGATGGAAATTCACATGTTGAAATCTGTGCGATTTATTCATATCAAAATGGGGTGACCGCCTAATAGAGCTGAAAATGACACAAAGGGGCAAACGAAACTTTCGGGAATTTGAAAACCGACCACTTAATACGGGGTGACCGCTTAATACGGTGCTGCTTAATACAGTTCGACTGTACGTTTTTGTCAGTTATCCACCAACAAGCAGAACTCTTGTTGCGGTAGTTCCCTGTACAGGACTGCTTTTACTTAAATCTGACATCTGTAATTCATAACCTTTTTATTATCTGCTGAGCCAGAGGTAAAAGAGGGAGGCTTAAAATGAGTTATCACAGGCTCTATTCACAAACTGTTTTATCGTTCAAATCCAACTAGAATTAAGATAGACCTGTAAATGCTGTGTCTTTTGCTTCATATCAGTCAGGGTTGCTAAGCGGGATATAACTTTATGATAATAATTAATATCGAACATACCACAAAATTCGTAATTAAAATATTAAAATTTACTGTTTATACTTTATAGAGAGAAGTTAATAAAAGTTGATCACATCGCGTGATGAAGGCTGTGTCTTCGATTAGCATTAGAAGTGACTACATCATGAGGGCATAATTAGTTGCGAAACGTTTTACTATGAGACAGTGGCGGTTATAGCTTACTGGAAAGGACTAAGGGCGAGAATGTTTCCCAGGTAGCTTTGAAAATTATGGAGACACTGGCTCGGTGAGATCACCGGCTCAAAATTCAATTCAAAAAGAAGTCCACCGATGTAAGCTGGTGCCAGCGCTTCTCGGGTTGTGTACGTGATGAAAGGATGAAAAAGATGTCCAGGTTTGCTTCTGTGTGGCCGTGGGCGGGCATTTATTTAGTACCACAAAAAATAGGGGACACGTACACCAAGATATATTGATGTTTACAAAAAAAAACAGGAAAAGTGAATAAAAATTTGATTTAAAACATTTCTCAGTATAACAGCGTCTTCATGGCTCTTTACAAAAAAACAGGAAAAATGAATAAAAACTTGATTTAAAACATTTCTATAACAGCGTCTTCATGGCTCTTTAAGGCTGGAAATACAGGTTGTTACCGATTTTATCTTCGGAGAATGTTACCAGTCGCAACCCGTGACTCGCGACTACTGGTCAAACTCACGACACGTTATTGGTGATAGCATGAAACACATTTACTCTTCGAAAACAACATCTCTCTTGGTTTGGACTTGGATATTAGTTGAGAGAGAAACGAAAAACAGACGGGCTAAAAAATTGGCAAGCAACTTGGCGCATGTCGGTTGCGGTTAACCATGGTTGTTAGGGATACAGCAATAGAAAGAGAGCGCTCTTTCGCATGCCATTTTTTACACACTCTATTCTTTTTCCCGTGGAAAAATTTTTCGCTCTCCTGTTCGTCTCCACCAACTGAATGCCTGGAACTTGACGAAAAAAGGATTATAAAGGGCAAAAGTAGCAAATAAAAAAAGAAAAAAGAGGAAAAAGGAACAAAAAAGGAAATAAAAGAAATAATTATAAAAGAGGTACTACCTCAAAGTTTCAACCCTTTCAACTTATTTTTTCTTGTGTTAATCGACCTAGAAATTTTGTTTTTGAAAAGCTGCCTTAACGTTAACGGCCCGGCTGTATTTTCCATTCATATTCATTAATATTTTCATACGTCTTACAGAATCTCAGGGTAACTTATTTCCCAGAGCGGAAAGATAATTCTTCACGCGGCAAATTAGTAACGCAAACTTGCAAAATGATAAGAGAAATTTTAAGAACGGAAACGACATTTCTATAACATTTAGGAAGTTTCACAGTGAAAAAGAAGGGTGCTTAACACTTAGTGCCATCATTTTTACGGTTGTTTTGAACTTTAAAATTAAACTTAATGAAACAACCCTAAAACTAACTAAATACGATTAAAATTTCAACTTCAGTAAAGCATTACGCATTTTAATTTAAGCAAGAAGGCTGAACTATCTGCACTGAGCCCATTCGGTGATATTTGAAGTCGCTCCACTGAAACAAATTTCCCGTCCCTGTCAAGCACGACTTGGACATGCGCCTGATTTCTTGGTCTGAAATCACGTGATTCCAGATATTGACATCTGCCATTTCACCAATGAAACTTTGATATTCTTCAAAGCCTCCTCCCAATTTGTCTTGATCCTGTCCAAGTACAAGGTGTCCACCTCCACGGATCAATCGGCCTGTAATTAAGAGCAAGAATATGTCTCCATTCCTTCGCTAGTCGTGCTTTTAAACCAATTCGTGGAAAAGTAGTTATTGTTTTTTTGTTGTTGTTAGCTTTTTAAAGGTGTTTTAGTAATACAAGAGCAAACGATTTAAATAAAGTTGTAGTAAGCAAAACGTTTAATCTGCAAATTTTCACATTTTTTTTGAAAATACTCGACTTGCCTGACGGCAAAATTTTGTGAATTAGTTTGATGTTCGAGTACAAATTACCTTTTGCTAATCCTCTACCACTAGCCCCCAATGAACCATCCTTGAACAATTTCCACGATCCAGCAGTATTCTCCCATGCGAAGCAAATGTGATGCCACTTTCCATCGTTGGCAGATACATTGGTGGGACTACTATAATGAACATTGAAAGGATTCAAAGTCTTTCCTTAATAATCCATTTTGAAAAGGTTGAACGATCGATAAAGTAGTTGAAGATTATTGGTGTGATAGATTTTGAGTCTGGTGCGATAATTATTGAACCTGTATCCTTCTTCTATCTATCTTCTAAGTGTGAGGAAATAACATTCAGGGCTCCGCTATTAGGATTAGCTAAATATGGTTCACTAAATAGCTATGACAACATTTACTATTGCTGATTCATGATTTAAATAATACAAGGCGGGCTCTGCACATCATGTGCAGTTTATCGTTCCTATTCCTCAATAAAAGTGTATTCTCGTACCTCCAAACTGATCGTAAGCTGAACACAAAATCTCTGGGCCTTAATAAGAGCAGTTCGTTATCTTCTCCACTCACAGCATAGCTAAGAAGTGTTCCTCTATTTCCTGTAGCATTAGTCTTTATCCACATACAAACTGTCACAGCTGTAAGGCTTGGCATTCTATGCGTGATGATTACGTAATCATTTTCACTCTTATATGGAAATAACAAAGAGTAGTTTGGGCTGACTGAAATCAAACGAAAGGATATTTAGTGAGGAAATGGAGTTTTTAGAAGTTATAACCATCGTAACGGAATGTTCTACCCACGAGAAAAGTCTAGAATTCATCTTAGCAAGAATGACTGGTAACTTATATCTCAGAATTAAGAATATTCCCTGTTACATACAACATCCCGAGTGATTTTAAGACTTCAACGACGCTTCTATTAAGTGATGAAACACCCACAAATTGCATACACGATTTACAACGCGACTCGTACTTTCTCAGTGACCCTGCAATACGTAACGGATATGTTCGGAAGCATCCCCATAACGTCCGAAAAACCAACAAATTGATTATTGCGTTTCGACATTTACTGACTAAAGTTAGATACACACAAACGAGATTAGGGATTCCGGATTCCAGAGGTTTGCAGGTACATCAACGGAAAACTGACTTAACATAAACGAGCGATGATGTAAAAAAATCAAATGCCGGAACATCATCAATCTACAAACCACACTATTAACTGGGACTTTGCTCAATGCTTCATCTGCAGCACTAACTACTTTCAATGACATACTTCATCTCCGATTGTCATTGAGGCTAATAACAATTTTTTCAGGACTAACCTTACCCGAAAGACACTCTAAATAATTATGGAGTGAAACTCTTACTAAATTCACAAGTTGGCTGCACTCCCGTCCATGAACCGTTGACCAGGTAGAGACGCTCTGAGGGTCCATTCAACCAGTAACCACAGTTACAACTGAATGAAATAGACTCCCCCGTGCAGTTTTTCTGACTGAGTGAAAAACCATTCTTCAGGTTTTTCAACAAAGGACAAATTTTCCTGACTGATAGATAGATACATGTAAATACACAGACTCATAAATATAAATATGTCAATATGGATTAATAAAGAAAAACATAAATCTCTTGAGAAATGTTATAAAGTTTCTCATCTCCGATTGTACCATGATTATTTTTACATCATAATAGTTGATTGGCTAGCTAGGCTGATGCGAGTTTGCATAGGGCGGTAAAGCAAAATCAAGCAATCCTACCTTACTTACAACACGAAAGTGAAAATTATTTAAAAGATGCATACTTTGCATGACCAATGCCTTTATCGTTTCAGATGTGTTCTTAAATTGCAAAGAGAGCTCTTCGATTGACTTAATCACGAAATCCAGTTTCCTTACGACACTTTTGTTAAACGAGTGAGGACTTGTGTACCACGCCTCGATTGTTTTGTGAATTGGAGCCAGTCTTCCTGAAGAAATTGAAAGACATAAACAAAGATCTTAAAATCTTTCAATAATAAATGCGTGGGACAAAAAAACATATTGGTTCATGGTGTGATTTCGAAATGTCAGAAAAGAAAGTTTTTCAAACAAATTTCGATTCTTACGCACTGAACCAAAATGAATTTCACAGAGAGATTACCGCTGTTTCCGAGTACTATTTCCAAGTTACGCTGCCCTGCGTGATTGTAATTTTCACATAATTTACATAGTGGTTTTAAAGGTTATCTGCGTAAGGAAAAAATATCTAAGATTTCCCAAACAATGGGATTTTGACATGCAAGTATATTTAAATGAAATTAAATCGAACTGTCAAATAAATCTTTTACACTTTTGAAAGTCTACTTTCAGGACATAATATTGAATTTCTCGAGAGGTTCCCCACGTGTGTTGATAGAGTGTTTGTGTGGAGAACATTCAAAGAAGTGAAGCCAAAGATCACCAAGCCACTCGCAAGCAAGGGTTGGATGCGATCGGATTGTGTTACATTACATCCTTGAACATGCGTTAGATGCGTAATGTCCACTTGCGTATTGGTAAAATTTTTGCTCTTGAAATTGGCGTTTTACATCGTTTTTACGCGGCCTTACGCGGCAACCGCCAGCCATTCTTCGTGGCTGACCTCTTGATGCAGGTTTAACTGTGTAGGAAAATGATGTCATAAGGGAGGATTGGTGACTCGACGTCAACAGCCACAAGTAGGAGAAATATTCATCATTGAGTCAGACTTGTTTTTTGTTTTGCATCTCCTTGGTTGAGAGAGAGGCCCAAGTTTCCTTCATAGATCAATCATTAGCCGCATTGAAGCAAAAGCAATACAACCTAAGTTGAAAATCAATGTAAATATACATACCGTTCATTTCCAAAGCAGTCGTCCTTTCAGACATGTTCTTAACATTCACGTTTACTAAATCCAATTTTCGTTCGATATTTGCGTCCAGGAAGTCGAAGCGTTTGGACAAAGCTTCAATGGCTTTGAACATTGAGTCCTGGTTATCTGTAAACAATCGCGACAAAATAAAAGCTAAAATGGCTGATTACACACGTAGGTGGTGCAAAGAAAAATTATGGCACGTTGTGAACATTCGAGCTGCAGCCCAGATCCCCTACCAAATGAAATTCAACCATCGAACCTTTTAGAAAAGGCTTCCGATGGTTTTGTTCATTGTCTTCAGTTTCTTCAAGGACCTTAAGATGAGCAGTGGAAAAAGAGGCCCAATGCACACGCATATATGCGACTTAAAATGCATACCTTGCATTTCCAAAGCAGTTGTCCTCTGAGATGCGTTCTTAACATGGACATTTACTAAATCCAGTTTTCTTCCGATATTTACGTCCAGTGAGTCAAGACGTTTGGACAATGCTTCAAAGGCTTTGTACATTGAGTCCATCTTTTCTGTAGACAATGACAAATAGAAAAGGATTTTTAACGCAAGCGATAACCCATTTAAGTGCCAAGGACAAAGGACAAACTGGGTTTCCTGGTGAGGATTCTAGCCCCTCCTATTGCGGCCCAAATGCTCCAGCAGCTGTAATGCAAACATTAAAGCTCTCTAAATTTTTTTTTGTTTAAATCATCAAGTTTTCAAGACAGGTTAACACATTTGACCTAAAACTGACTCTTTTGAAACAAGAAAGGCCGGTTTATCAACTTAGAGCAGGCACATCTATTTAGATGACAAAAACAACCTTCACATTAGCTATGACCTTTTCACAAATCAAAACCTCATTAAAGAAACACCACTACAAGTTCTAAATATACAAACCTTGCATTTCCATTGTTCTTTGAGATGTGTTCGTAACATTAAAATTTACGAGATCCTCTCCAATTTGTTTGTCTTGCCAGTCAAGGCGATTGGACAAAGCTTCAATGGCTTCGTTTATTGAGTCCAGTTTTTTTATGGACAGCAATGATAAATGAAGATGTTAAAAAAACTGATTGTTTACGTATGCGGAACAAGGTTTGTTGAAGTCCTAAATGTAATAACTGTCCTAAATGTAATAAAGTCCTAAATGTAATAACATTTGGTCCTAAATGTATAAAAAAGCCCTAAATGTAATAACGTTCGGTCCTAAATGTAATAAAACTCCTATGCAATCGTTTAACTGCGCTAACATTGAGATGTTAAAGTGACAGCTGTTGCACTAAAGAATCCTCTGACCAATGTTCATGGAATATTACGGGCTCACCGATATTAATCAGCGTCTTTTTATTTGCTAAAGACGTAGGTTGAGAAGCATTGGCTACAAAACCTTATACTGATACTGGTGTGCTTTTGGCATCAAATTGACGTACGCAAAAGCAATGAGAACGTTGACCAATAGCTCTCTTTATATCATTGGCTCAGACTCTTAAGTGTGAAAGACTTTGACGATATACCTCTGTCATCAGTGCTGAAGTTAACACTCCATGAACCGAATTACAAGGAAAAGGAAGTCCACCGACTCATACGTTAGACAAATTCTGGGCTCGGAAGGGCATTTTTTGTACTGTCTTCCCTTGCCAGATTTGTACAGGTCTGCATAAAATATATTCATGTGCGTTATTGACCAAGCGTGAGGTCAAAATGGCTGGATATTGGCCGAGTTCTTTTTTATATTTATAAATATATTTTATAATATTTCATTTTTTGTCTTCATCTCTTCTCCCCACCGTGAGGGGAGAAAATGAATAGATAAATAGAAGCACGAAAAAAGAAGGCTCAACAGTTTCCACTTATAGTCATATGGTACATGAACTGATTACTGAGGTGGAGTAAAGCCATAGAGGGCTAGAAATGCAATACTCCAGGTTCAAAATTGAATAAATTAGGATAGTCGTTCTTAAAAATGGACTCAAATGCTTCATTAAAATCAATTGACACTTAATAACATTGATGTGCAAAATTTCAGTAACGCTACTGATAATAATAAATTTCATTTGGATTGACATGTGAATGTCATCCAAACTGCTCTAAAACGGTGCATCACTACTAACGATAACATCAACAATAGCATGCTAGTTCATCATCAATTGTAGCCAATTTCTTTTCCAAAAAAACTTAATGATTACGTACCAATCGATTCCATCCTAATGATGTTCCAGCCAAGCACTAGCCCACTTTGGGCTGGAAATGATTTTCTTCAACTCGATCAATAAACCACTTTAAGGACCATACTTCGACTGCTGATATTTCTTATGTCTAACAAGTAAAAAAACGCTGATTGATATCAGCGAGCCCGTAATGTGACATGTGTACTGGTCAGCGGTTTTGGGGGTGCAACAGCTGTCACTAACATTTCAGTGTGGATGTCCGCCATAACAACAATGCGCTGAAGGAGTTAAATGATTGCATTGGAGACTTATTACATTTAGGACTTTATTGCATTTAGGACCAAATGTTTTTACATTTAGGACTTTATTACATTTAGGACAGTTATTACATTTAGGACTTCAACAAGGTTCTCGGTAATGATTTGGGCCCTTGAGCGAACCAGACGTTTTACTGACTGAAATAAAAGAGCTGAGCCTCACTGAAAAAGTTTAGCATTCTCCACATTTAAAGGCCGGCTCTTTTCTTTACTGAGGCCGCTTTTTCTTGGCAATGGGGGAAGGGGAGAGGGAGTTAGCAGATGCGTTGCATTGACTGATGCATGATAGTTGCGCAAGAACCGCATTAATTGGCGCAGGAATGCCCGAGTGAGTCAAAGAAGAGAAAATGCAGGACATCGGCAAGACGTTTCAAACGCAAGAAGCTTAAAACTCCATTCCACAAGAAGCTGCAAAAGGGCAACTAACGCAACTGTGAACTTCAAATAGCAGTAAGAAATCGTTTTGCAGCATTTTGGTAACTTCCCAGCTTATGCGTTACGAACGAGTGATTCATCAGCCAAACAGATGCTGACCCAAACACTTCTACTGAGAGGGAGGATAAGGTATAATCGCTGAAATAATATGCGCGCAGTACAAGCCAATTTTTTGGTGCCATAACCGCATATAAACGTCTTTCTTCAAACATATGTCTTACCTTTCTGTGCCCCGCATAGCCTTCGTCCTGATACAGACAGCGTAATAAATATCAATAACAGGGCCAGCAAGACAGCCATGGTGAGCAAACAAGCGATCTTCCAGTGTGCAGCTGTTCCCCGACCCCTTTTAGTCTTCTGTTGCTGATCTTCATCAATAAGCAATGGTTCCATTCTGAAACGCAACGATAAGGAGTAACCTTGGTTTCATCAAAGGTAAGCAATACCAAGAGGAAATACAACTAAAAAGGATTCCTGATCGCAGATTGGTGAAACATTTCAAGTTCTGTAGGTGGTTTTCGCATTTGAAAATGAAAATATTCAGTCTACATTTTTTTTTAAAAAATTTCACCATTTGCCGATTCTGTATTCAGGAAGAATCTAAACGACAATCGCAAACAACGTGCATCACTTTCAGAGAGAGTTTTAACCCTTCAGGCCTAACACGAGCAGGCGTTAATTGGATCAAAATCCGAAATTCTCTCAGGTGAATGTCGCCAAAACTTCCTGACACGCTTGGAGAATTGGTACTGTTTTTCCTGGTACAGTTGGGGGGGGGGGGGGGCGGCTGTTCACAGGCTAAGGTGTTGCTGTCGCTGATTTTTTTTCTTTTTTCATCTAATCCAAAGTTGATGTGAAACGGAATCAGTCATTCTAAAGGTTGCGTTGTAAAAGATTAACGTATCAAATCACCTACACTGTGCGGCCAAGAGCCCTTTATACTGACACGGCACTCGCCTGCTTTATATTGGTAATACAGAAGTTTGAGTCACGTATCACAGATGATCCAAGTTGGCTAAAATCTTTATTGGTAAGTCATTCTGCCAAAAACTCTAATGCTGTTGATTACGTTTGATGACAAAGAGCTAGAAAACTGAATGCGACACTAACTTACTGTTTTTGCGAATAGTTCCCTTATTAAGCGTGTTGTTTTGGAGTTACGATGGAATCAAAACATAAAACTACTCCGAATTAAAACAGATAATATATACTTATATACTATATAAAATTAACGTTTTTTAGTGGGGGGAACGCACATGACTGTTACACTCGTAAACAGAAGAGCGAAATCTTTACTCATTACCGCGAACTGCACCTGGCTCAGGAGATGACTTACAAGAATTCGAAACTCCGACTATGCCGAAAATCTGCAAAAATATTCGAAACAGACATTTTAATCTAAGCTCTTTTAGGTCTTTGTTCTTCCCAACAAGCCTACACACGCTAAACGCGATGAGAGGCCCAGCATGGCATTGCAAACGATTTAACCGTCAATCAAGAACAGCAAAGCCAACGCATTTCAATATTTCGCAAATAACGCAAGGAATATTCAAAACCAACCTGAGGTACTGATTCCGGAGTAAAAAGACAAAATAATTACAAGCTTTCACGCGCAAGGTCAAGATTCAACCGCTGATCTTTAGTTCAAAATGGAATTTATCCCCGAATTCTAGCTGCTGCAGTTGTTTATGTCTTTCATCATCGAACCATTTCGAGAAACCATACCGATATCATGTGATGAATTGGTCCATTCTGGGAAAAAGTTGAATCGCGTGCAGACATGAAAACTGAAATTAATATTTCGACATTTTTGTGTCTAGTGCGTAGTAACCAAGCACCTTGCAAAAGCGGTAAGAGATTGCGTGTCAACAAATGACGTTTGCCTTAACTGTTTTGTGAAGTTTACCGTACGTGTCAAGCTACATGTTTTAACCTCGATACTATTGCTGTCTCTGATGCATGCAAAGATAATGGTGCTTTGTTGCGTGATTAAATTCAAAATCATTGAAGTATCTTACAGAGAATCACAATCTTAGTAATTTCATTTCTATAGCAAAAATTGACCAAGTTATTTGTTATTTTATCCGAGGGAACTCAGCAAACAAGGCCAAATATGGAGTGAGCAATATTTTTATCATGCGATCAGAAGTTTGTTTTTTACAACTTCGCAAGTTTTTAACCAGTGAGAACAAGTATGATATTGAAAAACCGACACGAACATGAAAGGAGACGGTAAAATTGGCAAATTGTTAAAGGCACGAGAAAACACAAGTGTCTAAGGTACGGATGGTTTTAGTTTTACATCTCATCACTTGATAGGAAAACCAAATCAAGACATTTCCGAGTTGTTTTCCACACTCAAATTTAAAATTGCATCGACCGAAAAAGATTGGTCTCAGCATTGGTAGGATGGTCAAGAAAAGATAACGGCACGCATCAGATTATCAACAAAGAGCTGTCAACATTTATCTTTAATGTAACATCCTTCATAATGTTTACAAATCACGTCATGGATGTTTTCACTTCAGCACGATGGCTTGATTATCTTCACTGAGCCCTTGATGTGAGCTTTGAACTCGCGCCACTGAAACACGTTGCCCACCTCGGTCAGGCACGACTTTGACATGCGTGCGATTTCTTGGTCTTTTAGAACGTGATCCCAGATGTTGACACCTGTCATTTCACCGATGAAAGATTGATGGGCTTTAAAACCTCCTCCCTTTGAGTCTTGATCCTGCCCTAGTACCAGGGATCCATTTGCACGAATCACGTGACCTGTGAGGACATTGACAGGAAATTAAGGAAAAAGATAAATTTACCTGTTAAAAAAGACGCGGTTTCGTCATTTCGGCCTCTTTGTATTAGCAGATGCACTCACTAAACAATTAATACTATTGTACGGACCAATACTAAAAGAGGAATTTACCTGTTTGGAAACTTTTACCAGAAGCGGCAACCGAACCATCTCGAAATAATTTCCATGATCCAGCGGTATTCTCCCATGTGAGGCAGATATGATGCCACTTTCCATCATTGGCGGATACAGAAGTAGAACCACTAAAATTAGCAGCAAAACGCGAGAAGTGCATTTTGAGTATCTTAAAGCTTATAGCAACATTAAATCAAAACAACTATTGTGATTAATAACAGGACAAAACTTCAGATGAAATACTCAAACCTCCTATGGTCGTTGATGAAAACTTCAAAATTTCTATAGTTACACAGGAGAAGCTCGTTGCTTTGTCCAGATACAGCATAGCTCAGGGGTGTTCCTTCATTTCCAGTATCAACGGTTTTTATCCACAGACAAACTGTCACAGCTGACAGGTTTGGCATACCACGTGTGATGATGACGTAATCACTGGTTCCTTTTCGTGGAAATTGCAGAGTGTATCCTGCAACTGAAGAATTACTCAGTTTTTTTAATTTGTCAACGCTGCTTTCGAGACCTCTTTAAAAAATCTCGTCTTTAGATTTAATTGTGGTGCAACTACTGATTTGATGCAAGTTACAAGGGTAGTTCAATAACAAAAGGTTATAGTTCTATAGATTACAGTTAACGTTTTCAGGAGAACTGTCACCTTACACCTTTTTTAAATCATTGGTCGAGCGAGTCTCCGATTACAACAACAGCGTTCCAAGAAATGTTGTCGTTGTTTTTTGTTTTTTTTTATGAGCATACCACGCAACCCCACAAACAAATTTTTTTCAAGCGTGAAAAGCGTAGTATCACAACCCAAGAGGCCGCTGAAAAAAGTGAAACAATTTTTCACGATGCACAAATAATTATAGTTATGAGTGCTGCACAACTTACTGGGTTACCCGCCACGCCAGCGGTTAATATTCGATTACTAGATTTCCACGCAATAACTAACGTAGTTCAGTATAATCTATGAAAAGCTTCGTTTGGTCAAAAATAACTCTGAAAACAAACATCTCTGCAATCTAGACCGTGAGGAACTCAGATAGTGTTCCTTCTTTTGAATCTAAATTCGGAAAATTTGGTAAATGAGAAGCGCACAGGTAATGTATTTTTTTAAAAGGTAATGTTTACAAGTTGTAAGGAGCAGTCCAATACAGTGTAAAGGCATTCAGTAATCTCATCTGTATCAAGAAAGAAAGCTTATCCTACCTTGTTTCTCCAAGTCTGTTAGCGTCAAGTTCATGGCGTGAAGTAAATTGGACAAATCTTCATTCGACTCGCTTAACAACTTTAGTTTGTTTTTAATTTCAGCCAATTCCAGTTTCGTTTCTCGGGCGGAAGACAAAACAACTTCATTATGGTCTCCAGTGATGAAAACTTTGCCATCCGAGACAGTCTTATTCACTCGAGTGGATGAGGAAATGTCAGGTGAAGCCACAAAGATCAGGAGCAGATAAAAACGAATCGATTTAGCAGCGAACATGGCGACAGAAAGAGCTGAGGTCTGCTGATAAGACTGAGTCATCAGGGAAACCAAAGCAATTTTTTATTAAGCACGATGCATGTTGATAAAAGTAAACAAAACAAGTATATTTTTCTGTACGACGATATGTTTGTTTTTTGCGTTTTAGAAGATATTATTGATACAGTTGATTACCGGCCCCATCAGTTGATAAACTGGACTTTTAGTGAGCAAGTAGGAGTGATTTAGACATCATTTATACAGTTGCACTTCAATTTATCGTCTTCCTTTCCCTTTTTTTCCCTTCTCCTTTTTTATTTTATTTTTGTTTTTTCAGTAGCATTTTAGTTGAGTTTTCCAGTTTTTCAGTTTGACGTTTTCTTTCACATGGTAATTTTTGACGAAAATTGTGTTCAATGTGTACAGAGACGGTTGTCTTCAATTGCATAATTTTGTAGCACTACTTAATACACTACAAGAAGAGAAAAAAATAGTATAAGTTGCAGGAATTTGTTAAGTGTATACTCTGTTTCTGAAATGCCTTGTTCTGTCGGTATCGGAATTAAGCATTCCTTTCCTGTACGACAAGACGACGCATTAGACAATACAAGACGAGCCATGGTAGGAGCAGTATTGTTGTTATCTTTCTCTCTCACTGTTTCACCTTTGCTAACACATTGATTAAATTACCTTACGAATTGCAAGCAAGTAGTGAAGTAAGGGACGAATAAAAGTCTAAATTTACATTGTGAGCAATTGGGAATAAAGCGAACAACAGCGTAATAGATGTAGCTGACAAATTGTGATGCCGATATCTGCAATTCAAATTTACATCTTTGTAGTCTTGGCAATTGTTTCATTGGTTTCAAGCAAATCTGTGTCAACAGACCAGGATGTTGACATTGAGGTTTTCATTCTTGTTCGGATAGTTAAAGCGATTACATGAGCCCATGGCGATCATCGATCAGAAAGGAATTTTTGGAACAAGAAAGCGCCAGGTTATTTTCCAACGTTGTCATCTTTTTCTACAATTTTTCTTCTTTGATGATAAATGACTCCAATTTCAAATGTTCTTAGAAACAAAGGAGTGACATCCAGGACAATTTCCTAAAACGGACCAACATTTTTGAGCCAACAAGACATATTTTGACATTCCTACCTCAACAAATTCCTTAGTTGTGAAAGCTCCAAATGCATTATTTGAGCTTTCAGTGTGCACTTTACATTTTTAAAACTAGCTTTCGCATTTCTTTCTCCGATGCTCTGCCGTTAAGCTACAGCCGGAAAATCTATAGTGAACTTATATAGTTCATATGCGACGCATGTCTCGCATACTGCTAGAACCAGCAATGTTGAACTGAGCCACGTGCGAGTAAATAGACTAAGAAAGGCGGCAAAGTAAAACAAAAAGCCATAGCTCTTTCTACCTTCAACGACCGATCTAAAAATCAAGCAATAGAGGAATTTTTCCGAGTTTATATTGCATTATTGCGTTCGACGTTAGGAGAACGCTTCGTAATCTTTGGGGATCCTGTGGTCGATGGGATACCTGTGCATGCCAGGCGTGAAGATTCGAGATTTTTGGTTACTTGGACGCACTCGCACGAGGTATAGTTGCTTGCACACAACTATTTTTATGCGCAAGCAACTATACCTCGTGCGAGTGCGCACGCACCTATACCTCGTGCGAGTGCAAGCTGCTCGTGCGTCCGTGTCGCCTCCGTGGATATCTTTGGATTATTCGGTAAGTTCATTTATTTTTCTCAAACTTCATGCGATGTTTCTTAAAATGTTCATCGCTTCAACTTGTCAAAGCCTTACCAGGAAACTTTTTAGTACTCCAAGAGTATGTAGAAAGCCCGATGTCGGCGTTGTCCGAACTACAACAAACCGAAGACCTTCGCTGCTCTCCTGCTTTGAATTGATGTCCTCGAATTTGCCGATAAATAAATTTGTCTAACGCACTTATTAATCTTTGATTACTACTAGTTTAAACACGCGGGGAGTTGGGACAACTCGAGAAAGTTATGCTAGCCCAAGACGCGGTGAGAACTTTCCAAAGCCTCGAGTGTTTGAATGAGGCCATGCAACTAGGGAAGGAAATCATTGTTTACATATCCTCATCTAAACATCTCGAACGTAGCCATAAGATTGAGTCCACCAACATATCCTTTACTCCAGACTTACTGCTAATTAGTAGGTTTTGATCCCAAGGCGTTTTACATGTTTCGATTAATAATATCGCCTCATACGATATTCACGTTCTTGAGCGTAGGTAATTTGCAGATTTGTTCACCATAACTGCGCATAAACATCCTTCAAACGTATGTCTTACCTTTCTGTGCCCCGCATAGCCTTTTTCCTGATACATACAGCGTCATAAATATCAATAACAGGACCAGCAAGACAGCCATGGTGAGCAAACAAGCGATCTTCCAGCGTGCAGTTGTTACCCACCCCCTGTTAGTCTTCAATAAGCAATGGTTCCATTCTGAAACGTAACGAAAAGGAATAACGTTGGTTTCATTAAACGTGAGCAATACCAAGAGGAAATACAACAAAAAAATATCCTAAACGCAGGTTGGTGAAATATTTCGAGTTCTGTATGTGGTTTTCGCATTTGAAAATGAAAGTATTAAGTCAACGTTTTCTGTTAAAAAATTTCACTATTTGCCGATTCTATATCCAGGAAGAATTGAAACGACAATTGTAAACGTCGTGCATCACTTCCGCAGAGAGTTTTAACCCTTCAGTCCCAACATAAGCAGAAGTTGATTGGATCAAAAACCGAAATTCTCGACGAGGTGAATGTCGCCAAAACTTCTTGAAAGGTCTGGAGAATTTATATTGTTTTTTCTAGTGCAGGGGAAGGGTGTTCATAGGCTAAGGTGTTGTCGCTGATTTTTTTCTCTTTTTTTCTTCTAACCGAAAGTTGATGTGAAGCGGAATCACTTACTCTAAATCATGTGTTATAAAACATTAACATATCAAATGATCAACATGATGCGGCCAAGAGCTCTTTATACTGACACAGCACTCGCCAGCTTTATATTGGCAAGTCATTCCGCCAAAATTCTCTGATGCCGCTGATTGCATTGATTATAACAGAGGTAGACAACTGAATGCGATACTAACATACTGTTTTGCGAGTAGTTCCCTTATAAAGCGAGTTTTTTTTTTTAGTTACGATGTAAGCAGACATAAAACTCTTCCGAATTAAAACAGATAATACATACTTAGAGTAAAATTAATGCTTTTGGGGGGGGGGGGGAGCGCACATAACTGTTACACTTGTAAACAGAGAGGCGAAATTTTTACTCATTACCCCGAACTGCATCTGGCTCAGGAGGTAACTTACAAGACTATTTCTGCACGAGGACCCACCCACTCCCCCTTCCCCAGTTACTAAGACACTGTATATTTTATATTTTCCTTTCGTTTTAACTTTTAGATTTTAGATTCTTTGGGGTCGCGGTTTAATCTCAACTTCATCTTGTAAGCCTAATATTGTAACGCCCCAAATATGAGCGAGAAGTCGTCGCAAATTGTATCCAAATTGTGTCTATCTTTGTTTTACTTCTGTAAAATATTTAACGGAAGTCGTCGTGTTGAAATCTGTGTGTTTTATTCATGCAAAAACCGCTTAATATAGGTGACCTCCTAAAAGAGGTGAAAATTAAACTAATTAAGAGGGCAACATTTTCGGGACTTTGAAAACCGACAACTCAATACAGAGTGGCCGCTTAATGTGATGCCGCTTAATACAGGTTCGACTGTACGTTTTTGTCAGTTATTCAGTAACAAGCAGAACTCTTGTTGCTGTGATTCCCTGTACAAGACTGCTTTTATTAAAATCTGACATTAGTACAGCAGTAAGCATGCAATTTCATCTTGCACTAGACAAACGTACGCAGCGCGGACCTGTTTTATTTTGTTTTGTTTCTTTTTGTAGTGGCACCTTTTCGAATCGTAGGTTATTTTTAGCACTATTGAATCTACATCACTAAAACAAGCCCGAATGAAGCAATGTGTTGTAGAGAAGTATTGCAGCCACAAATATCAAGAAGAGATTAAAACTAAGCGACTCTTTATCGAAAATGGCGGCATGAAGAAGTCTTCAGTAAGGTAGAGTCATGAAATAAACTTAAGGAACATTTATTGATCACAATGTATTTTGACCTAAACAAGTTTAAAGTTTTTTCAAGACGACGATAAAACATGCTTATGATTTCACACAAAACAGCTATTCATTTACCAAAGTTGTTTATTAATTATAAAGATTTCAGTGGGCGATCGACCGTAACTTTCATTTCTTGATTTACTAATTGCACCGAAGAAGGTTTTATCGAAAAAACCTGAATTAACTTTGTTGCCCGTAAATAAGCAGAAATTAATCCTGTATCATTTTTCAGTCAAGAAACCTTCGACTAACCTTTCGGCGAATTTTCCAACATGAAATTTCCTTGTCAATTTAAAGTTGATCACTTTAATCTGGGCTTGCAATAAAACCCAATGCTACCATAAATTAAGAATTTAAATTAAAAAACCTCAGTACGGCCTATAGCTTAAACTTGAAGCGTGTTTTGAACCCGTTACAATAGTCACGCTTTGTTCAAATAAATTAGATGGGAACAGAGGCGTTGTGAAATGTCATATTCACTATACTCATGTTCCTATCCTAAAATAGTATTAAAGTATTAGATAATCGATAACCTTTGGGGGCAGCCTCAATATTTCTTAGGAAATAGCCAACATATTCGTGTTTATTTTATAAGATTGTGCCGAACTGTAGCACCTGTAGCGGTTACCTAGAATTGAATAAGTCAGTCTGCACATGTTTATGACTAATACGGTCATTGTTTGTGACACAAAAGGACAAAACATATTTGTGTAATGTATCAAACAGAGAGAAGCCTGCGAACATCCATTAATCCGTCGGATTAGAACTGGTGCAATTATCAGAAGCGCAGGGTTATACGATCGAGCGCAAACCAAACTGACCGCGCGCAATTTAAAGCAGAGTACCGCTCGGGACTCCATCGTAAGCCATGGAATGACCTCAGATATCTTGAACGAGGTCAAGCACAACAGTGTTTACCCAAGAAAAAGAGGCTCAGAACATTTGATTAATAGAGCTTTCATAAATGTAATGTCATAAAAATAGCGAATAGCTCTATGTTAAGGCTAATTCATGTTATTAGGGCGACACATTGAAACGTAATGTAGCAGACGTTTCCAGTTCATATTTAAAAAAACAAAAGAACGATTAAAATGTCTTCTGTCCACACTAACAAGGATCACCAGGAGTTACCTTGCGCATGTGCATAATAAGGGTCAAAATTTTAACCTCGATACTATTGCAACGATAGCAGTGCTTTAGTGCGTGATTAAAATTAAAATCATTGAAATATCTTACAGAGAATTACAGTCTAAATAATCTTATTTTCATAACTAAAAATTGAGCTAGTTATTTATTATTTTATCCAAGGGAGCTTGGCAAAAATGGCCATGGCCATGACAGGGAAAAACTGACACGAACATAAAAGGTGCGGATGGTTTTAGTTTTGCATCTCGTCAGTTGATGGGAAAACCAAATCAAGACATTCCCGAGTTACTTTCCACATTCAATTTTAAAATTGCACCGACCGAAAAAAATTGGTCCCAGCATTGGTAGGATGGTCAAGAAAAGATACGGGCACGCATCAGATTATCAACAAAGACCTGTCAAAATTTATCTTTAATGTAACATCCTTCATAATGTTTACAAATCACGTCATGGATGTTTTCACTTCAGCACGATGGCTTAATTATCTTCACTGAGCCCTTGATGTGAGCTTTGAACTCGCGCCACTGAAACACGTTGCCCACCCCTGTCAGGCACGACTTTGACATGCGTGCGATTTCTTGGTCTTTTATGACGTGATCCCAAATGTTGACACCTGTCATTTCACCGATAAAAGATTGGTGGGCTTCAAATTTTCCCCCCTTTGAGTCTTGCTCCTGCCCTAGTACCAGGGCTCCATTTGCACGAATCACGTAACCTGTGAGGACATTAACAGGAAATTAAGGAAAAAGATAAATTCACCGGTTAAAAAAGACTGGAAAGTGAGTACATTCTTTCCCTTTTTTCGTTTTCTTAATCAATAATTTACCGAATAAGCGAGTCATGTCGCTCTGTTTGTTCCAACCTCCGCATTGGGAACTACGCACTTTATACTTAAGTGACTAACATAACGTACACTGTAGCATTTAAGTGATAAATTTCATAATCGTTTATCAAGTAATTTTACCATCACAGTGACGTGTATTTTTATCAAGTTTTTGCATGTTTTTCAAGTATTTATTTTTTGGCACCAGTGATCATTACCTCTGATATCTTTTGCTTTTTTGGCGCCTTTCTCGGTTTCTCTAGTATCCTTAGTCTTCTTTCGCCTTTTCAGCATCTTAGGGTAGTTTTTCTCAGCGTTACTTGCAAACGACATATAGAGCATTCAAGCGGGAATTTTAACTAATCGTTTTTTCTCCGCACAAAGCAGTTTAGTTCACAACGCAATTATTTGCGGTTAGTGTCTATCTAAAAACTACTTTTAAGTCCACGTACACTTCGTACTTCGTTTATTTCAATCAATCTTTGAATTTTGTGGAATCCACGCGGTTTCGTCATTTCGGCCTCTTTGTATTAGCAGATACACACACTAAACAATTAATTCTATTGTACGGACCATTATTAAAAGAGGAATTTACCTGTTTGGAAACTTTTGTCATGAGCGGCAACCGAACCATCTCGAAACAATTTCCATGATCCAGCGGTATTCTCCCATGTGAGGCAGATATGATGCCACTTTCCATCATTGGCGGATACATTAGTAGAACCACTAAAATTAGCAGCAAAACGCGAGAAGTGTACTTTAGTATCTTCAAGCTTACAGCAACATTAAATCAAAACAACTATTGTGATTAATAACAGGACAAAACTTCAGATGAAATACTCAAACCTCCCATGGTTGTTGATGTAAACCTCAAAATTCCTATAGTCAAAAAGGAGAAGCTCATTGCGTACTCCAGACACAATATAGCTCAGGGGTGTTCCTGCATTTCCATTATCAGTGGTTTTTATCCACAGGCAAACTGTCACAGCTGACAGGTTTGGCATACCACGTGTGATGATGACGTAATCACTGGCTCCTTTTTGTAGAAATTGCAAAGTGTATCCTGCAAATGAAGAATTACTCAGTTTTTTTATTTGTCAACGCTGCTTTCGAGATCTCTTTAAAAAAAAGTTCTGCACTCGTCTTTAGATTTAATTTTTTTTAGTGCAACTACTGATTTGATGCAAGTTACAAGGGTAGTTCAATAACAAAAGGTTATAGTTCTATAGATTACAGTTAACGTTTTCAGGAAAACTGTCACCTTCTACCTTTTTCAAACCGATGGTCGAGCAAGTCTCTGATTACAACAACAGCTTTCTAAGAAATGTTGTTGTTTGGTATGAGCATAATATGCAACCCCACTGTTACGGTATAATCTAACCGACAGAAAAAGACTGCAATCCTACAAACTCAACTTCTTTATTATACAAAGAGTAAAGAGTATCTCCTAAAGACAGTTCAATACTCATCGTTAATAAACTTAATTAAGCCCACTACAGTCTGTATCTTAGGTCACCACTGACCCAAACTCACGGTTTTCTCCAACGTTTCTTCAAATTAACAATCTCCTACTGTAGCTCTCTCTCTCAATATAGCTCTCTCTCGATATAGCTTTCTAAAGAGTCATCACTCCAACAACAACAACAACTAACTCTACTACTAAATATAGTTACGTTCATAAAATGTTCTGGAATATTCTAGAAGCTCACAAAAGAACTATTTTATTAGTACTACATAATAACTCCGTGACTTGATGAAACGTTCTAGAAAGTTCTATGGTACGCATGTTAGTATCTGGAGATTTCTAGAAGCTTACATTTACAACAACAATTACCCATAACACCACATACAAAATTTCTGATTTCAAGCGTGAAAAGCTTAATATCACCACCCAAGTGGCCGCTGAAAGAAGCAGAAAAAATTTTCACGATGCACAAATAATTGGTTATGAGCGCTGTACAACTTACTAAGTTATTCGTCGCGCCAGCAGTTAATATTCAAAAAACAGAGGAAAAATTTTCCTGACTGATAGATAGATAGATACATGTAAATAAATAGACGCATGAATATAAAAATGTTAAGAGAATAGATTAATAAAGTAATAAATCTCTTGAGAAAGTTTGTTAAGTTTCTCATTTCTTATTGTACCATGATCATTTTTACATCATAATACTTGATAGGCTAGCTAGGGTGATGCGAGTTTCCATAGGAAGGTAAAGCAAAATCAAGCAATCCTACATTGCTTACAACACACAAGTGAAAATTATTTTAAAGATACATACCTTGCATAGCCAATGCCTTTATCGTTTCAGATGTGTTCTTAAATTGCAAAGAGAGCTCTTCGATTGACTTAATCACGACATCCAGTTTCCTTACGACACTTTTGTTAAACGAGTGAGGACTTGTGTACCACGCCTCGATTGTTTTGTTAATTAGAGCCAGTCTTCCTGAAGAAATTAAAAGACATAAACAAAGATCTTTCAATAATAAATGTGTGGGACATAAAACATATTGATTCATGGTGTGAATTTTCAAACAAATTTCGATTCTTATGGAATCAAAATGAATTTCACAATGAGATTACTGTTGTTTCCAAGTATCATTTCCAAGTTACACTGCCCTGCGTGATTGTAATTTTCACATAATTTGCAAAGTGGTAATGAAGGTTATCTGTGTAAGGAAAAGATATCTGGGATTTTCCAAGAACTGAGATTTTGACTCGCAAGTATATTTAAATGAAATTAAATCGAACTGTCAAATAAATCTTTTACACTTTTAAAAGTCTACTTTTAGAAAACAATACTGAATTTCTCGGGAGGTTCCCCACGTGTGTTGATAGAAGGTTTGTGTGGGGTACATTCGAAGAAATGAAGCCAAAGATCACCAAGTCATTCGCAAGCAAAGGTTAGATGCGATCGGATTGTGTTACATTACTTCCTTGAACATGCGTTAGATGCGTACTTTCCACTTGCATATTGGTAACATTTTTGCGCTTCAAATTGGCGTTTCACATCGTTTTTATATGACCTCTTTTCCGTGGAACCTGTCTTACCTGGTCATCACCAGCCATTCTTTGTGGGTGAGAACCTAATACAGGTTTAACTGTGTAGAAAATGATGTCATAAGGGAGGATTGGTGACTCAACGTCAACAGCCACAAGTAGGAGGAATGTTCATCATTGGGTCAGACTTGTTTTTCGTTTTGCATCTCCTTGGTTACGAGAGAGGCCCAAGTTTCCTTCATAGACCAATCACAAACCGCATTAAAGCAAAAACAATACATCCTTAGTTGAAAATCAATGTAAATATGCATACCTTTCATTTCCAAAGCAGTCTTCCTTTCAGACATGTTCATAACATTCACGTTTACTAAATCCAGTTTTCTTTCCATATTTGTGCCCAGGGAGTCGAGGCGTTTGGACAAAGCTTCAATAGCTTTGAACATTGAGTCCTGGTTATCTGTAGACAATCGCGACAAAAAAAAGCTAAAATGGCTGATTACACACATAAGTGGTGCAAAGAAAAATTGTGGCACATTGTAGACATTCAGCCATGTTCATGACATTCACGTTTACTAAATCCAGTTTTCTTTCCACATTTTTGCCCAGGGAATCGAAGCGTTTGGACAAAGCTTCAATGGCTTTGAACATTGAGTCCTGGTTATCTGTAGACAATCACGACAAAAAAAAGCTAAAATGGCTGATTACACTCGTAGGTGGTACAAAGACAAATTGTGGAACATTGTGGACATTCAGCCATTCTTCGTGGCTGATCACCTAATACAGGTGTAACATGGCCGGAAAATGATGTCACAAGGGAGGACTAGTGACTCAACGTCAACAGCCACAAGAAGGAGAAATGTCCATTATTGAGTCAGACTTTTTTACGTTTTGCATCTCCTTGGTTGGGAGAGAGGCCCAAGTTTCCTTCATAGACCAATCACAAACCGCATTAAAGCAAAAGCAATACATCCCAAGTTGAAAATCAATGTAAATATGCATACCTTTCATTTCCAAAGTAGTCGTCCTTTCAGACATGTTCATAACATTCACGTTTACTAAATCCAGTTTTCTTTCCACATTTTTGCCCAGGGAATCGAAGCGTTTGGACAAAGCTTCAATGGCTTTGAACATTGAGTCCTGGTTATCTGTAGACAATCACGACAAAAAAAAACTAAAATGGCTGATTACACTCGTAGGTGGTACAAAGACAAATTGTGGAACATTGTGGACATTCAGCCATTCTTCGTGGCTGACCACCTAATACAGTTGTAACATGGCCGGAAAATGATGTCACAAGGGAGGATTGGTGACTCAACGTCAACAGCCACATGAAGGAGAAATGTCCATTATTGAGTCAGACTTTTTTACGTTTTGCATCTCCTTGGTTGGGAGAGAGGCCCAAGTTTCCTTCATAGACCAATCACAAACCGCATTAAAGCAAAAGTAATACATTCCAAGTTGAAAATCAATATAAATATACATACCTTTCATTTCCAAAGTAGTCGTCCTTTCAGACATGTTCATAACATTCACGTTTACTAAATCCAGTTTTCTTTCCATATTTGTGCCCAGGGAGTTGAGGCGTTTGGACAAAGCTTCAATAGCTTTGAACATTGAGTCCTGGTTATCTGTAGAAAATCGCGACAAAAAAAAGCTAAAATGGCTGATTACACACATAGGTAGTGCAAAGAAAAATTGTGGAACATTGTGGACATTCAGCCATTCTTCGTGGCTGACCACCTAATACAGGTGTAACATGGCCGGAAAATGATGTCACAAGGGAGGACTGGTGACTCAACGTCAACAGCCACAAGAAGGAGAAATGTTCATCAATGAGTCAGACTTGTTTCTCTTTTTGCATCTCCTTGGTTGAGAGAGAGGCCCAAGTTTCCTTCATAGACCAATCACAAACCGCATTAAAGCAAAAGCAATACAGCTCAAGTTGAAAATCAATGTAAATATGCATACCTTTCATTTCCAAAGCAGTCGTCCTTTCAGACATGTTCATAACATTCATGTTTACTAAATCGAGTTTTCTTTCCATATTTGTGTCCAGGGAGTCGAAGTGCTTGGACAAAGCTTCAATGGCTTTGAACATTGAGTCCTGGTTATCTGTAGACAATCACGACAAAAAAAAGAGCTAAAATGGCTGATTTTGGAAAAGAAAAATTGTGAAATTCAACCATCAAACCTTTTAGAAAAGGCTTCCGATAGCTTTGTTCACTTTCTTCAGTTTCTTCAAAGACATTAAGTTGAGTAGCTGAAACAAGACACACGCTTATACACGACTTAATGCATACCTTGCATTTCTAAAGCAGTTGTCCACTGAGATGCGTTCTTGATATGGACATTTACTAAATCCAGTTTTCTTCCAATATTTACGTCCAGTGAGTCAAGACGTTTGGGCAATGTTTCAAAAGCTTTGTACATTGAGTCCATCTTTTCTGTAGACAATCACGACAAATAGAAAGGGATTTTTAAGACAAGCGATTACCCATTTAAGTGCCAGAGATAAAGGACAAACCGGGTTTCCCAGTGAGGATTCTAGCCCCTCCTATTGCGGCCCACATACTCCAGCAGCTGTAATGCAAACATTAAAGTTCTGTAAGGTTTTGTTAAATCGCCCAGTTTTCCCAAAGACGAGTTAACACATTTGACCTAAAACTGATTTCTTAAGGAAGGCTGGTTTACCAACTTAGAGCAGGCACATCTACACGTATGACAACAACGACCTCCACACCAGCTATGACCTTTTCACCAATCAAAACCGCATTAAAGAAACACCACCACAAGTTCTAAATATACATACCTTGAATTTCCAAGACCGTTGTCCTTTGAGATGTGTTCGTAACATTCAAATTTACGAGATCCTCTCCAATTTGTTTGTCTTGCCAGTCAAGGCGTTCGGAAAAAGCTTCGATGGCTTCGTTTATTGATTCCAGTTTTTCTATGGACAGCCATGATAAGTAAAGATGTTAAAAAAACTGACTGTTTATGAAGGACAAAGAAGAGAAAATGCAGGTCATCGTTAAGACGTTTCAAACGCAAGAAGCTTAAGAGAGGATGTCAGCATCCATCGCACAAATTTGAAATATTGTGGCGAGTCGCCCAAAATTGGATATCTCTCCTACTTTCATATTTTGTAGCCCAATATGGCGGGGGTAAACCTGAAATTTGCTCCAAAACTCAGATTTTTGTTTTTCTTAGAATTTGTAGCTTTAGGTATTTAATTTTACTATGGAAAAATAATTTCCTATTTATTTACATTATTTTTACCTTTTTAAGTGATCTAAAAATTCCCGCACTAGCTAATTACGTGGTTACCATGGCAACGAGAAAAGCATTTTTGTGATTTATGGGTAGTTTGGGCTGTTTTCTGGCAATCATGTTACAAACGGGCGGAATTAAATGAGACACTTTATGTAATCTTATTTGAACAGTTTTTCTAAGGATAAAATCATTATGGGATATATGAACGTCAGTTTCAGTCGAATGCAACACTCATTTCACACAGAGCAATAAATCAGAGGTAAAGTTATCGAAAATGGTCGGAGAGAAAAGAAGATCTGTCTACGGGACAGATGGATCCATGTTTTTCAACATGTTCCTCAATGACCTCATCTTTCACATTAAGTCTGTAAAACTAAAGACTTATGCTGATGACTGCCAACTGCACACATCTGACGTAGACCCAGTAGCCTTGGAACAGCGGATCAATCATGATGTACAAATAGCAAACAAATGGTTCGAAGCCAATGGGATGAAAGCCAACCCCGCTAAACACCAAGGGATGGTTCTTGGCAAAACCGATTACCCTTTCTCCTTCTCAACCACAAGATGCCTGGGACTTTTTGGAATAATTCTTGATAATTAACTTAATTTCAAGGAACACATATCCTCTGTATGTAAAAAAATAAATAATCAGTTCAGTGTCTTCAAAAGATTTGGCAAACTTATTTCTACCGAAATTATGTTTTGCCTTTATAAAACGTTTATGTTACCCCATTTTCACTACTGTTCAATCATATGGCACTTTTGTAATTCAGAGGACTCTGTTAAACTGGACACCTTAAATAGACCTATTTTAAGATTTGTTTTAAAGGACTGGGACTCGAACTATGATGATCTTTTAGACAAGGCAGGTGTGTGTGGTTTAGCCAACAGGAGGATACAAAATATGATGATTTGTATATTCAACTGTCTCCATCTTGGTAAATATCCGTGCTATTTGAAACAACTGATCAAGCTAAGATCTCTGCTTACTCCCTAAGGGGCACCAATATTTTATCCCTTCCTAAGCCGTTTACAACCACATATGGTCTAAATTCTTTTAGCTATTCATCTATTAAGTACTGGAACTCCCTCCCTGACCACTTTAGTAAGACTGTAGATTATAGTGAATTTAAGCGCAAACTGTTAGTGCACGGTTTCTGTTAATATTACATTAATATTACATTATATTATTATATTAATGATTATTATATTATTATATTATTATATTATGAATTTTTTTTCTCTTTATAGCCTTGTTCTTGCTGTAACTTTTAAAATTAGTAATTAGGATCGGAGATACTAGCTTGTAAGCTACACTGAAATCCGAGGATAAATAAAACTTATGTATGTATGTATGTATGTATGTATGTACGGGAAGAAAAGAAAGATAATTTTTTCTGGAAGGCGAAAACAGGAAGAAGAGCCTGAAGAAACCGCTCCTGTTGTTGACGAAATCGCCTCCTCAACTCCTTCCACCTCACGAGATGAAAATCAGCTCTCTGAATTGGATTCTAATGAAACTGTTGGTTCTTCCAGAAAGAAAATTAAATATGCCGACGAGGAGCTTCTTTCAGACAGCTTTGATGATGAGTACAACTTCAATACCGAGGAAAGCGAGGGATATAGATTGATAGATGCGAAGAATTTATCCACGACGGTCTCAAAGGCGCATATGCGTGAGAAAGGTGAGAATTTTTTACTGTGATACCTGTGGTAGCCCAGTCATAAATGCCTTTGTTTTTTTCTGGGATACCTGTGGTAGCCCAGTCATAAAATGCCTTTGTTTTTTTGTCGTTTTTTTTTTCCTCCGCCACAAAAAGGAAAAATTGCGCAATAGTACCCTGTGGTCATTGGGCCCTCAACACCATGATAACTAACTGTGATCCAATGAGGTGTTCACATGCTGATCACGAGTGTTATCTTGATGATGATTGACGTTATCATACACGGACAGGGCTGGGTCACATGACGAACCACGAGATTTTGCCTATAAAACTCTTTTATCAATTGTTTTGTATTTCAACGTGTTTGGATTGCGATCACCTGGAGCATTATGGCGCAAACGCTCATATTACTTACAGACGCATGCACAAGGCGTATTGTTCGCGGCAATTCCACACTAAGAGATGTTATTGAGCGGTAATTTTGGAACGGATTGAGTCGCGAACGCTTGAAAGCCATGAAAGCCTTGAATGCCTTGTATGCCAAGTATGCCAATGCCTTAGTTGAAAAACGTACAATTGTTGTAAAAATCAAAATCTGAAATCTGAAACCAAACTGCTTATACTCTATGCAATCTATTGAACAACACTACTACCGTGAGACTGAAGAACATAACTATAATGGATGCAAACTGCTTGTGAAGAAAGACGCCATGTTGGATTCACTTGATGGTAAGGAACGCAGCTACGATAACAGTACGAATGGTATTAATTTCACGATCAGAAGGTGAATCTTATGTTTGTTTTCGTTGTAGTTGTATGGATATTCCTTTTTTAATAAATACGTGATCCAAAACCCTGTGTTTTTTGTGTATAATGTTATAATGTTAAGTATTGTTTACGCAATTGTCTTGTCACAGGCGGCCCAAGCTCACGTCTCGAGAAAAAGCCAACGATTAATTCATGAACGCATCACGCGTTGTGTGACTCGGTGTTAAGTTACGAGAGGAACCGTTGGAAATTTGAACACGTTATAAGGAATAGTATAGGGAACGAAATATGGTCGATTTACAACGATAAATATTTCGAAATATGAACAATTTTTCTCGTAAAATCAATAAAACTTACTCATACCCTGTGTATCCGTTGTAGTTTCTAGCAATTTATGCCGTTGTAAGCTTGCTTTACCATCACCTTTATTCAAATCATCTACTTTTATTACGTTGGTAAAATTTGTACAAACATTACACAAACTAACTCGCGCGCAAAGTAAGAAGACTATATTGAAGGCTTTAAATTATATTACGATCGATTTTCATCAAGAAATGGGCCAGGAATTTTCCACAATAGTGCAAATAATCATGAAGGCTGATCGCGGAAAAGCGATTGCGTGACGCTTGGTAAGCTGTAAGACGATTCTCAGCCTGCATTTTGTACCCACTCTGCACTCTCCAGTCTATATTTTGTGTCCGGTCTGCTGTCTGCATTTTGTACTAACAGGTATCTGTGGCACCAATACAGTTTATGTTTGGTTACATTTATTCGCACAACACACATAATCTACCACAAAATACCTGTGTGTGAGGTAATTCGACATTTTCGTTCTTTTCCACGTTAATACTCTTCTTTTCTTTTGTAAGAATGTAGACCAGTTAAATACAATGTTTCAAGTAATCCACCCACCCTACAAAAAAACAACTCTTGCATGCATAGCATGCCTATACTTTGAAATAGGTGTATGCCCTTGGCCAGACTTGAGCTCACTATTTCAATATACTCATCGCCAGAAATCAAGGACATTTCGAGCCCGCTAACAATTATCAGCGGTATATCGTATTACACTCCGGAACAATAGAGTATCAAGAGAATTCAATATGGCGACGATCACGGCTCAATCTGCAAAGAAGCGTGTTTCGTACCATGACTTACACAATTTGAGCACCGCAGATCTTCTATTTGATGAAAAGAAAAAGAAAAGAAGACCTGCAAGTAAATCTTTGGGATTTTTCGAGGCAGAGCGATGACTGTTAGTTTCGAAACGCGTAACTTGTATACTTTTCTGTTAGGTTTGTTCCGGTTTATTATTTCTTCGTTGGTTAATGATTATTACTTAATAAGTTTCTATTGCAATCAGTTTCATTTAAGCACATGTACCAGATGTTGTATTTCATATTTCATCGCTATAAGTTGCTGTCGACGCAACCAATTTTCTCTGCTATTCATGTACGATCCGCTATCGGCGATTCATCTACAATCTTTAGGAGCTAGACCAAAGTAAGTTTTCCTTTATTTCACATTTAAGATATTTCCTTTTCTTTTTTTGGATACGTATATCGATTTATTTCTCGCTTTCAGTTCACTTTTTAATCGCTTTATTGTTAATTAGGCTAGTGTTACGTTTCTCACGGATATTTTCTTCGTTTAGTTTCTGCTGCATTTTCTTTTAGTTCGAACCACACAAATTCAGCTACAACGTTACCATCAATCGTAACCACGCTATCTTCAACTTTACTTCGCCCTCTTCATCTGTGATTTCACACCGATCTCCTTATTTCGTTTTTAATTTTGATCGCGTACTTCATTTGATTAAACCGTGATTTATATTGTGCGTTCGGATTGTCTTCTCCGCTACAGTAGTAACCTTTGAAGGTTACAATGACATGATGTCAGAATTTTGATTTGCTTTGCTTTGCTTTGATTTGCTTTAAATTTTCACGCCAAGCCTACTGAATTTGCATTTAACGCCTAGCATATTTTATTCAGAAAAGGACCCGAGAACTAATTTATTTCCCAGCAAGAGCATAAACAAATATGGCCGATGATTCGAAGATCAGCGTTGCTCGTGTTTACCCATTTCAGTCATAGTTTTCAACATGGCGTCTCGTCACTTACTCAACATGGAAAATTAGGAATATTCTGGCGCGTTGGGAAGTTTTTTGATGGGAGGAAATGACAATTTTACAGAATATTTTGACGCTTCGAACTCAGTAGCAGTCAATTCGATCGAGAGCAGTTGACTTCATTGCTGCACTTTCCTGTAATAGGCGAGTGTCTGAGATGGAGAACGACGGATTTTGAAGAACTGTATGGCGACTTAGGTCAATGAACAATGACAAAAGAACTGGCTCGGGATGTAAGTGGTTTTTATTTATCGAGTCACTGTGAGGTTTGATGAATAGCAGAATCAATACTGAATATGTCTCGATCGAGAGCAGACGGGACCATGAGGTCGTGATTGTTATATTTTAGAAATTTTACAAATTTCCATATAGTTTCCTATATTATTTGGACGCCATTATGGGCGAAATGCGCAAGTGCGCCCGCCATCTTGTCCAATATTTCTGCCAATGCTAATCCGACACCCGCAGTATCACTACACTTGATTCCAAGGATCCAGTACCATCCAGGTATCCCAGTTACCCTGCTCACAGGGTCTAGTTTGAAGTCTATGTCGTACTGGCAAAGGAATCATTGATGGATCTTTAGTTTTCTAAATGCAGTAGTTCCTGGAAGGTTTTTCTAGATATCATGCAAAGAGGAAAAAAGCCCATCTCTTGGTATTTCGGAGATTGATACATCTTTGAATTTTTATGTGTCACGCTTGTCATGCAACTGATATAATAAGATGGAGAATATACGAAAACTGGAACTCAAATCTGGCTACAATGTGGAAGAGCATAACGTGATCATCAAAATAGCTCATAAAATCGTAAATAAACAATGTAAGAGTGTTAGGTTAGATTTTTTTTACAAATTGTAGTGATTTATGCCAGTAAACGGTGGCGACAAGTAGGCACACCATCTATATTTCATAGTCGCCAGCTAGTAAATTTTGCCGGACTTTGAGTTCGTCTCAAGATAGAACAACACAAATGCACAAGGAAATTTTTAGAGTAACTTTTTAACCATCCCTTTTCTTTTAAAATATATTTTCACAAAAAAACTACACCACAATTATAAGGACATATTGGGCTACAAATTATGAAAATAAGAGTGAAAGCAAAGTTTGGGCGACTTGCCGCTGTTTGTCTGATGCTGACAGTAGCTCTTAAAAATTCCTTTCCACAAGAAGCTGCAAGCGGTAATTAATGCAATTGTGAACTGCCAACAGCGATAAGAAGTTGTTTATGCGTCACCACCGAGTGGTTGATCAGCGTAACAGATGCTGACCCAAACACTTCTTGAGAAGGGAGATAAGATATAGTCCCTGAGATAATGTGCGCGCAGTACAAGCCAATCTTTTGGTGCGTAAATTTCCAGGACTGCCCGCTAAAATTTAAATGGAGAGAATGGCCAAAATGATTCGCTAATTTTACCGTAGTTATTCTTTCGCTTAGGTGGGAAAATAAGAGTCTGAATATTTTGTTTTCTTTTTAATGTGCTGTGAAAAGAGCTCCCGACTGTTTCGAATTGCTTTCTACTTTCGTCATTTAAAGCTGCTTTGTGAGAATAAAAATCGGTTAAAGAACAGGTGAAACCACTTTATCCTCTCTTGGTAAGACACACTGAGGAAATAAGACAAAAATAACTTACAACTCACGTCCTTTCGATCCGTGCATTATCTTTCTGTTCCTCGTTTTCGCCTTTGTGACTGATAGCTCACGCGCTTTACGCTCGGCCCATGCATTTTCAAGACCGAGGTCATAGTTTTTCATCATACGGACCGACCCTTAGCCGGTAAATATATATTTATTTATTTTTCTAACTTAGCGAAATTCTTTCCGAAAGAACCCGAATGATTTAGGGCTGTAAATACGGCAAGATCTTCCATAAACAGAACAGTTTTTGAGCGAGTAAATGGCAGTTAAAATAGAGGTGATGCAATTTAAAGAGAAATGCTTCACCGAAACAATTTCATTTGCGTAATAGTAAAGGTGATTTAAAAGGCTTCCAAGCAAACTTTGAAACATTATCTTTGCAAGTATCTGTCACCATCTGACACCTGTCAATTAGGGAGCGCGTAAGGAAGAAAAAAGCGCACGCACACTTGAAAAACAACGAAACTAGCTTAGCAAGGACTGCTGCGGCAATGTTTTCTTCAAAACAGGCCATGATCTAAGGGAAATTATTATTCACTTTCATCGACGATTAATTCATGTACGAAGATTTACCTCTGTTCATTACGTAAACAGCGAGGAAGGTAACAGTAAGTAAATTCAAATTTTTTTATTTCGAAGTGGTGAGAGTTTGCTCGTTTGTTTGTTGCAATGGCGTGTATATATCTGGTCTTTCCTCCACAAAAACTAAATTCGAATGATACACTCCAACGAGACACAAGAAGATTTAATGCGGCCTTTTTTCCAGTTTCTGTTGTGCTATTTGTGGTACAAGTGTTCAAATTGAACGGACTTGGAAAGACTCACCAAGAGCGTTGTAAAACTGAAATCAAAACTTCGCTCGCTCTTTCACCACGAACGAGTTGTTTGAGAAAATTCAGATATTAAATGAATGAAAGTTCCATCGATTAGTTCAACTTTAACCAAATACCTCGTGTTTTAACTTTCTAGGTACTTTTTGTGAACGATTAAAATTAATTATAGACGGGTTTTAAGCCGCTTGTCTCGTAATGACACTATTGCTAATACGAATTCATTCTAAAACCAATATTTTTCTGTCAACCAAAGTGATTTGAGAGAGCGGAAAGAGATGATTAATAAGATATTTATCGGCTTGAGGTTGTGACCAACGTAAAAATACTGCCCAGCCGGAAAAACGAGATATATTTATGAAAAATGAAAGTAGGGATGTACTCGGCGACTCACGAAAGCGTTACCTTGGCTCGTGGGCAGAGATAGGAAAATACTGATCGGGTAGAGAACCAATTAGATTGCAGGATTCTTTACCGTGGCTTCTGAAATAGAAATATGTATGGACCCCAAATACGGTGTATTTTCTGCGACTTCATAAGAGTGATTTCACATCGCCGTGTAAATCTTTCACTCGCCTGCTCGAAACGGTTTCCTCGACGAACGTTTTGATACCAAAAACTCTAATAAAGAAACGTTTGTGAGGAAACCATGGCAAGTGATCTCTCTCTTTGTGCTGTTATGTGGCGTATCATGCACCACATGCGATATCCACGTCTTTGAGCATAGGTGATTTGCAGATTTGTATGTAAACATAACTACGACTATGATTCCGCCGTGGCGTAGGTAAGTTAACCTTCTTAGCAAGAACCACTCTGCTTGATTTTCATTGGATATTAAAAGATCAGATTTGACACATCTGGTGCGCATCGCGGAGCCAAATTGAGCAATATATGAGAAGGCTGATTACCAGTCAAACTCCAGAAATTTGTTTTTCATACATCTAGAATTATCTCTTTCTAACCGAGGTTAGTACGGACCGAGCTTTTCTGCTTGGAGTTATAGCCCCTTCGAAGCTGGCTGCACAGTGAAATACGACCCGCTAAATTGATCACTAATAGCGCACATACTGAATGAGGAATATGATAAATGTAATATATATTATCCACGAAAGAAGATTACATATAAGGGTCTTTTATCTTTTTTTCCCTAATCGTCCTTCACCATAACTGCACATAAACATCCTTCCTCAAACGTATGTCTTACCTTTCTGTGCCCCGCATAGCCTTTGTCCTGAAACATACAGCGTGATAAATATCAATAACAGGACCAGCAAGACAGCCATGGTGAGCAAACAAGCGATCTTCCAGTTCGCAGCTGCTACCCACCCCCTGTTAGTCTTCTGTCGCTGTTCTTCATCAATACACAATGGTTCCATTCTGAAACGTAACGAAATGTTTACCTTGGTTTTATTAAACGTACGCAATACCAAAAGGAAATACAACAAAAAAGGATTCCTGATCGCAGGTTGGTGAAAAATTTCGAGTTCTGTATGTAGTTTTCGCATTTGAAAATGAAAGTATTAAGTCAACATTTTTTTATACAAATTTCACTATTTGCCGTTTGTATATCCAAGAATCGAAACGACAATTGCAAACGTCGTGTACCACTTTCGCAAAGAGTTTTAACTCTTCACTCCTAACATAAGCAGGCATTAAATTTTTCAAAATCCGAAATTCTTCCAGGTGAATGTCGGCATAACTTGTTGACAGGCTTGGAGAATTGATACTATTTTTTCTAGTGCAGGGGGCGGCTAAGGTGTTGCTTTCGCTGATGTTTTTCTTTTTTCTTCTGATCGAAAGTTGATGTGAAACGGAACCAGTCATTCTTTTGGCTGTGTTATAAAAGATTAACGTATCAAATTACCGACACTGTGCGGCCAACAGTCCTTTATACTGACACAGCATTCGCCTGCTTTATATTGGTAATACAGAAGTTTGAGTCACGTATCACAGATGATCCAAGTTGGCTAAAATCTTCATTGGCAAGTCATTCCGCCAAAATCCTCTAATGCCGCTCATTGGATTCGATTTTAAAAAAGCTAGACAACTGAATGCGATACTAACATACTGTTTTTGCGAATAGTTCCCCTAGTAAGACAGTTTTTTCATAGTTGCAAAAAACATAACAAAACATAACATTAAACATTTAACTGCGAATCAAGGACAGCAAAGCCAACTTAATTAAATATTTTGCAAATAACGCAAGGAAAATTCAAAACCAACCTGAGGTACTGATTCTGGAGTGAAATGACAAAATAATTACAAGCTTTCAAGTGCAAGGTCAAGATTCAACCGTATATCTCGTTCTGCAGTGGTTACATATGTATTTCATCATCGAACCATTTCGAGAAACCATACCGATATCACGTGATGGATGTTTTCTTAGGACTGGACCATTCAGGAAAAGAGTTGAATCACGTGCAGATATGAAAACTGAAATGAATATTTCGTCATTTTTAACTCGTTACTTGCGCGCATGCGCAAGAGCGAGTTGCAGATATGATGTGGAGAATGGCACTCGCTCGCTCGCTCGATTGGTCGATTCCTGTAAACTTTTTTTCAATTTTAGGCTTTTGAGTGCATTTGATAGTTTTTGGCGAGTAATAAACAAACGAAATGGCGACCTTTGTTGCTAAGAACAGTGGTGAGGTGAAAAAGAAGCCAATGATAATCTTAGAAGAGTTTATTTTTTTTTCGTTTCAGTTTCAACAAGCGGCGCTAGCGACTGGCAGGCGTGCGAGGATTCACACTGAAATAAGAGAACAACCTTCGTTTTCCATAAGATTGTTATTTACAATCCTTGAACTTGAAAACAATCCAAAGATTCATCAAAAATATCACTTACTCCCAAGCGCTCGGAGTTTTACAGGTGTTCAAAAGCTTTTTCTGTTATGGCGTGAGATTGGGGACAAAATCGATCATTGTATTTCGTATCTTTTTTTTTTTCCTGTGTGAAGCAACAAAAGGTGCCGGCGACTGACGAAATTACAGGTTAACACGAAAATCAAATAACACCTAAACAAACAATTTTAGCTACCGATCTCCAGTGAATTTTTAAAGAACAATTTTCTTTTAAGTTTCAAGACATTTTGAAGATTCTAAATAGATATTACGTACCAAAATGCGAAACTTATACACCACAAAATGGATATATAGGCCTGAAATGAAATTCTATCTTGTTCTTGATCATACGTTGCCTAGCACGTGACCAAAATCTACCCAGGTGGAAATCCAAAATGTCGGTGGCAGTCTTGGCTTAGTTATGTCACTCAAAACTCGTTCCCGTTTGTCTCATTTGATAAAGAGGGAATCATTAATTTTTTCTCGTTAAGACAGTATTGCCTTGATTTTCCAATATTTACAATGATAGACAGTAAATTTCACTTTTCACCCACATTTACTTCCAACCTTTTCTATTGAAACAGAAACACAAATGATATATGTATGTTATTTGCCGGCTGGGGGGTCCGTATGGTGAAAAACATTTCAAGACCGAGGTCACAGTTTTTCACCGTACGGACCGACCCCTTAGCCGGTAAATAACTTCTTTTTTTTAACTTGACGAAATTCTTTCCGAAAGAACCCGAATGATTTAGGGCTGTAAATATGGCAAGATCTTTCATAAACTGAACAATTTTTGAGCGAGTAAATGGTAGTTAAAATAGAGGTGATACAAATTAAAAAGAGATGCCTCACCGAAACATTTTCATTTCCGTAACGATAAAGGTGATTTAAAAGGCTTCCAAACAAACTTTGAAACATTATTTTTACAAGTATCTGTCACAATCTTACACCTGTCAATTAGGGAGCGTATAAGAAATAAAAAAGCGCAAGAACATTTGAAAAACAACGGAACTGGTTTGGCTTGGACTGTAACGACAAGTTTTTCTTCAAAAACGGTCAATGATCTAACGGAAAGTATTATTCACTCTTATCGACGATTCATTCATGAACGAAGATTTACCTGTGTTCATTAAGTAAACGCCGAGGAAAGTAAATGCGAGTAAATTCAATTTTTGTTATTTTGAAGTTGTGAGTTTGTTCGTTTGTTTGCTGCAATGGCGTGTGTAAATCTGGTCTTTCCTCCAAAAAAACTACATTCGAATGGCACACTCCAACGAAACAAACGGGGATTTAATGCGGCCTTTTCTCATTGAACTCCTTCAATTTCTATTGTGCAATTCACGGTACAAATGTCCAAATTGAACGGACTTGGAAAGACTCACCGAGAGCACGAATTAGTTGTAGAACTTAAATTAAAACTTCACTCGCTCTTTTACTGCGAACAAATTGTTTGAGAAAATTCAGATATTAAATTAATAAAAGTTACATCGTTTAGTTTAACTGTAACCAAATACTTCACGTTTTAACTTAGTATGTACTTTTTGTGAACGATTAAAATTAACTGCAGACGGTTCTTAGGCCGCTTGTCAACCAACGTAATTGACACCATTGCTTATACAAATCCATTCTGAAACCAATATTTTTCTGTCGACCAAAGTGATTTGAGTCAGAGAAAACAGAGGATTCATAAGTTATTTATTGGCTTAAGGTTGTGACCGATGTGTTTGCTTAAAAATACTGCACAGCCGGAAAAACGAGATATATTTATGAAAAATGGCAACGAAAGTTGGGATGTACTCGGCGACTCACGAAAGCGTTACCGTGGCCCGTGGGCAGGATAGGAAAATATCAACCGGGTAAAGAACCAATCAGATTGCGGGATTCGTTACTGTGCCCTCTAAAAAAAAAATAAATGTTTAAAATACATGACATCATTCTCCCTTGTCAAATGTAATAGCATGATCATTTCAATTGTAATGCCTTCTTATCCCAACGTTACTTTAGTTAATTAGTGAACACTGAACTACTCCTCGTACTCTAAATATGACAATCAACCACAAAATTCCCTAAACCAGATAACCTTAAACATAATCCAAAAAATTAGATAAGTCATCTGTCAATTCACGAGTTTGCTCACAGAGCACTTTGATTGTGTCTAGTGCGTAACACCTAGACACCTTGCAAAAGCGGTAAGAGATTGAGTGTCAACAAATGACGTAATGCTTTATTGGTTTTTGTAGCTAACTGCTTAAAGAGGCGTAAACTGCTATGGTGTCCTTCTGAGTAAGTGAGTGTAACAACGGAATCGAGCCCACAATGAACTCTGCCGATTTTAATCCGATATTCCCCGATCTTAACTCCTTTTTGAATCTACGGACTTCTGTGAAGTCGTAGATACTATGCTATCCAGAGTGTAAGTCCTTCCGTATGTCCATAACAATGGAAACCTGCGGATAATGCTCGGAATTCAGTTCGGTCTTCTCCAATATCGTTCGATTTTCGTATCTCGCGTCAGCGATCGTGATCGCAATTTTTTGTCTCCTGCAGGTTTTGTGTCGCATTGCTGCGATTCTTTGCACCGCCAAGGAAATATTTGCCCACCCCAAAGGAGTTCAGCCGTCGTATTGCTGCGATTATTTGTTCCGCGATTGATTATTTTAGTCAAAAATCGAAATGAAAGATTAAAATCGCTAAATATTCTCGCATGTGTGCAAATAGGCATGTGGATCAAATTTCAAAGTGAATTATGCATATTTTTTTCGTGTGTGAGAAAATCTCAAGTTTCATGGTATCTATAAATAGGAAGCAAGAGGAAAACATCGCCAGAAATCAAGGACATTTCGAGAACACTAACAATTATCAGCGGTATATCGTATTACACTCCGGAACAATAGAGTATCAAGAGAATTCAGTATGGCGGCGATCACGGCTCGATCTGCAAAGAAGAGTGTTTCGTACCATGAGTTATACAATTTGAGCACCGCAGATCTTCTATTTGATGAAAAGAAAAAGAAAAGAAGACCTGCAAGTAAATCTTTGGGATTTTTCGAGGCAGAGCGTTGACATGATGTCCGAATTTTGATTTGCTTTAATTTAATTTTCGCGCTAAGACCACTGAATTTGCATTCAATGCCTGGCATATTTTTATTCCGAAAAGGACCTGAGAACTCATTTATTTCCCTGCAAGATCATAAACAAATAGGGCCGACGATTCGAAGATCAGCGTTGCTCGTGTTTAAATGTTTCAGTCATAGTTTTCAACATGGCGTCTCGTCACTTACTCAACATGGAAAATAGGGGATATTCTGGCGCGTTGGGAACTTTTTTGATGGGAGGAAATGGCAATTTTACAGGATATTTGGACGCTTCGAACTCTGTAGCAGTCAATTCGATCGAGAGCAGTTGACTTTATTGATGCACTTTCCTGTAATAGGCGAGTGTTTGGGATGGAGAACGACGGATTTTGAAGAACTGTATGGCGACCTAGGTCAATGATCAATGACAAAAGAACTGGCTCGGGAAGTAAGTGGTTTTTATTTATCGAGTCCCTGTGAGGTTTGATGAATACTGTCTCGATCGAGAGCAGACGGGACCATGAGCTCCTGATTGTTATATTGTAGAAATTTTACAAATTTTCATACAGTTTCTTATATTATTTGGACGCCATTATGGACGAAATGCGCAAGCGCGGCCGCCATCTTGTCTAATATTTCTGCCGATGATGACCAAGAGATATTTCGGGACGACAGTTTTATTCAAAACAATTCTTGATTTGCTGTTATAAGAGAAAAACGTTCGAATTTCTTACGTGCACAAAATCCACGCCGTAAAATTCATCATGCTTAGATCGTTGTTTCGTTGACTTCACGGCAAGAAATTGCGTAGCGTTATGATGAAATTTCTGAAAGTACTACAATTTGACGTAAAATCTTCAATTAAACAATACTTTTTGAACACGTAATATTTACCGACCAATGGAGTCGTCAAATTGTCGCTAGGCCCTGCTTGAATTTCGAAAGTTGGGTATTCGGTTTACAGCCACAATTCGCATCGCTTTAGAGAACCGTTGTGTCGTTGACTCGAGAGTTTGTTCTGTCACCTTTAAGACCTTGACGTCCATTATTTTCCAAACAGAGTATTCTGTAGCATTCCTACTTTATATGCTGAGTTCCACAAGGTCTAACTCGATCGCAAAGGAACGAAAAATCCGACTTAAATATTTTGAAGGTCGGCCGTTTCATTTTCAAATATTTGATCATTTAGAGTGAACGCATAGAATAATGCCCCTTTAATACCCCCTAAAGCCATCAACATATTTTTGCAAACGAAGGATTCTGATTGGTTTTTTTTATCTCCTAACGATAGAGGAAGTTTGGGGACAAAAATTCTACTTAGTAAGGGAGGTAGGGGCAGTTACGGGTGGTTCAGGTGTCAATGTGTTAGCATATTATATTTATACTAATAATATATTTGTTTCGTTCATCGCGGAGCTTGCATTTTTGGTTGCACTATATCTTGAGTTGTGAGTAATTTCTAGTGTCGTTTCAGGGCGGTTAAATATGGTATTCTAAGTAATAACAGGTGCAGTAAGCTATATGCAGTCATCGACTGCCTATTTTTTGTGAAGTTTACAGTACGTGTCAAGATACATGAGGTAAGCGATCATCTCGTAACACAAATTTTACGAGAATGCGTAACCAGTGAAGTGGCGTAACCACTTGGATATTTAGTCATGAGATCTGTCGTGTTAAGGCGGATATCCTTATTTGTTTAGCAAAACTCCTGAGGCAAACAAAGGAATATTCGGAATCGAAGAAGAAAAAGTTGTAGAGGACAATGTGCTTTGTCAACTGTCGCGTTTTAAGGGGGGACTGAGGTGGCGAGGAAAGTTTATCATTTGGCAAGTAAACCAAACTTTTCTAAGATACTCATACCTGCTCTCGCCTTTATAATTGATCTTTTGTAGTTTGTTAATCGTCACTTTGCTGTTAATCGACACGTGGTCGGCGCCGGCCATAAGGTTAGTATAGAGTTAACAGATTTTACGACTTTATTTTCTGCACGAGGATCCACCCCCCAGTTACCAAGACATTTTATAGTTTTGTATTTTCCTTTCGTTTTAACTTTTAGATTATCTGAAGTCGTTTAATCTTAATTTCATTTTGTAAGACTATTGGAACGCCCCAAATATGCGCGAAAAGTCGTCGCAAATTGTACCTAAATTGTATCTATCTTTGTTTTACAGAACTAAATATTTGATGGAAATTCACATGTTGAAATCTGTGCGATTTATTCATATCAAAATGGGGTGACCGCCTAATAGAGCTGAAAATGATACAAAGGGGCAAACAAAACTCTCGGGTCTTTGAACACCGACCACTTGATGCGGGGTGACCGCTTCATTCAGTGCTGCTTAATACAGTTCGACTGTACGTTTTGTCAGTTATCCACCGACAAGCAGAACTCTTGTTGCGATGGTTCCCTGTACAAGACTGCTTTTACATAAATCTGACATCTGTAATTCATAACCTTTATATTATCTTCTGAGCCAGAAGTAAAAGAGGAAGGCTTAAAATGAGTTATCACAGGCTATATTCACAAACTGTTTTATCGTTTGAATCCAACTGGAATTAAGATAGAACTGTAAAAGCTGTGTCTTTTGCTTCACATCAGTCACAAAGAAACGAACAGGATTGTTTGTATATTTGCTCCAAAAGTGTGCCAGTGTCAAAAACAACGTGTGTTACGTGCAAAAAATACTTGTTTCCCTACAGTAAAACAGTTAAGACCAGCCTTTTTATTTAATACTTTCTCTCCAGCAGAAACACAGTGGATCAATTTGCATATTGAGAAAACTCGGAACTCAGTCTAATTGTTAAAAAGGCTATGAAAAACTTCTTTGAAAACTACTGCACTTCGGTACACCTATGAAACCACTGACATCCATTCAGCATACCTTCAAGGTAGACCTGTAGCGCAGTACAGCAGTATGCATGCAATTTCATCTTGCACTAGACAAACGTTTGCAGCGCGGACCGGCTTTTTCATAATAGAACCTTCCCTTATCTCGAATCGTAGGTCATTTTTGCTGCCATTAAATCTACAACATCACAAAAAAAAGCCCGAACGAAGCAATGAGTTGTAAAAAAGTATTGAGAAGCAGCCACAAATATCAAGAAAAGATAAAAACCAAGCGACTCTTTAGCGAACATGGCGGCAGAAAGAAGTCCTCAATAAGGCTGAGTCATGAAATAAACTAAGGGAACATTTATTAATCACAATGTATTTTGACAAATGTCAACTAAACAAGTTTTAAGTTTTTTCGAGACGACAATAATGCATGCTTATGATGTCAAACAAAACAGCTATTCGTTCACTAGAGTTGTTCATTAATTATAAAGTTTTCAGTGGGCGATCTATCGTTTACTTTTATTCATAGTTCTTGATTTATTAATGGCACTAAAGAAAGTTTTTTGGAGAAACCTGAATGAGTTTTGTTGTCCGTCAATAAACAGAAATCAATCCTGTATACTGGTTATCATTTTTAAGTCAATAAGAAAGCCTCAGTACGGCCTATAGTTTAAACTTGAATCGTGTTTCGAACCCGTTACGACAGTCAAGCGTTGTTCAAATAAATTAGATGCGAACATAGGCGTCGTGAAATGTCATATCCACGATAAACATGTTCCTACCCTCCAAAATTATTAAGGTATTAGATAATCGATAACCTTTGAGGGCCGCTTCACCATTTTTTAGGAAATAGCCAACATATTCGAGTTCATTTTATAAGATTGTGCCGAACTTTAGCACCTGTAGGGGTCACCTTGAATTGAATGAGTCAGACTGCACATGTTTAATAATAACAACAAAAAGATGATGATGATGATAGTAATAATAGTAATAATAATAATAACAATAATAGTAATAATAATAATAATCTGTCTTTGATAAATCAGAAACAACAAACGTGTAACTTTACAATATGTTAACAAGGAAATCATAAATATAGTTAAGAATATGTCAAAATTGTAGCATTATAGCATCATGTACAAAAAGAGGCTCAAAACATTTGATTAATAGAGCTTTCATGTATATAATTTCACAAAAAAAAAGAATAGCCCTATGTAAAGGCTAATCCATGTTATTAGGGCGAAACATGCAAACGTAACGCACCAGAAGTTTCCAATTAATATTAAAAAAAAGAACGATTTAAATGTCTTCTGTCCACACTAAAAAGGATAACCGTGCGCTACCTTACGCATGCGCATAATAAGGGCCAAAATTTTTAACCTCGATACTATTGCTGTCGTTGGTGTATGCAATGATAATGGTGCTCTATTGCGTAATTAAAATCAAAATCATTAAAGTATCTCGCAGAGAATCAAAGTCTGAGTAAGCTCATTTTCGTAACAAAAATTGAGCAAGTTATTTGTTATTTGATCCGAGGGAAGTCGGCAAAATAGCCAAATAGGGAGTGAGCAATATCTTTATAATGCGTTCGGAAGTTTGCATTTTGCAACTTTGCAACTTTTCAACCAGCGAGAACAACAATGATATTAAAAAACCGACACAAACATAAAAGGAGACGGTAAAACAGGCAAACTGTTTAGGGCACGAGAAAACACGTCTTCACGGTGCGAATGGTTTTTGTTTTGCATCTCATCAGTTGATAGGAAAACCAAATCAAGACATTCCCGAGTTACTTTCCACACTCATTGGTAGGATAAAAAAGAAAAGATGCGGGCACACATCAGATTATCAACAAAGAGTTTTCAAAGGTTGTTTTTAATGTAACATCCTTCACAATGTTCACAAATCATATCATGGATGTTTTCACTTCAGCACGATGGCTCAATTATCTTCACTGAGCCCTTGATGTGAGCTTTGAACTCGCGCCACTGAAACACGTTGCCCACCCCTGTAAGGCACGACTTTGACATGCGTGCGATTTCTTGGTCTTTTATGACGTGATCCCAAATGTTGACACCTGTCATTTCACCGATGAAAGATTGATGGGCTTCAAATTTTCCCCCCTTTGAGTCTTGCTCCTGCCCTAGTACCAGGGATCCATTTGCACGAATCATGTGACCTGTGGGGACATTAACAGGAAATTAAGGAAAAAGATAAATTCACCAGTTAAAAAAGATTCAACTTTATCTTTTGCTTTGATTAAGATTAAGATCTCTGAAGGAAATGATAAAAAGCTGAAAAGTGAGTACATTCTTTCCTTTTTTTTAATTTTCCTAATCAATAATTTACCGAATAAGTGAGTCATGTTGCTCTATTTGTTCCAATTACTCTTTGGGAACTACGCACTTTATCTTTAAATGACTAACATAACGTACACTGTAGCATTTAAGTGATAAATTTCATAATCGTTTATCAAGTGATTTCACCATCACAGTCACGTGCATTTTTGTCAAGGTTTTGCATGTTTTTCAAGTATTTCTTTTTTGGCATCAGTGATCATTACCTCGTCAGAGTTTGTCAGATATATTTTCCTTGTTTTGCGCATTTCTCGGTTTCTCGAGTATCCTTAGTCTTCTTTCGCCTTTTTCAGCTTCTTAGGGTGGTTTTTCTCAGCGTTACTTACAGATCACATATAGAGCATTCAGGAGGGAATTTTTCACTAATCGTTTCTTCTCCGCAGAAGGCAGTTTAGTTCACAACGCAATTATTTACGGTTAGTGTCCGGGACACTTTTACGCAGTTTCCTCTCAGGGAGATTCGCTTACAGTGTCCGTTAAAATGTAAATGCAAACTGGGTTTTTCGGAGTGAAATCAGAAACAGAGAACTGACAACATTCAATAGACAGCATACAATAGCTGACAACATTCAATAGTCAACAGCAAACATTGGTTTAGGTAGCTTCCCTGAAGAAAACAACCTTTTAACTGACCGTGTTTAACGAAACAGCTTTAAGAGATGTTTAAGCTTTGTTTTGTATGGAGTACAAGTCTATCTTCGTCTATCTATAACTACTTTTAAGTCTACTTGTACTTTGTACTTCGTTTATTCAAATCAATCTTGTGGAATCCTGGCGGTTTTGTCATTTCGGCCGCCTCGTATTAGCAGTTACACACACTTAACATTAAATACTATTATAGGGACAATTACTAAAAGAAGAATTTACCTGTTTGGAGACTTTTACCACGAGCGGCAACCGAACCATCTCGAAATAATTTCCATGATCCAGTGGTTTTCTCCCATGTTAAGCAGATATGATGCCACTTTCCATCATTGGCGGATACAGAAGTATAACCACTAAAATTAGCAGCAAAACGCGAGAAGTGTACTTTGAGTATTTTAAAGTTTACAGCAACATTAAATCAAAATAACTGTTGGGATTAATAACAGGACAAAACTTCAGATGAAATACCCAAACCTTCCATGGTCGTTGATGTAGATCCTAAATAGTCTATAGTCAGTCAGGAGAAGCTCGTTGTTTTCTCCAGATACAGCATAGCTCAGGAGTGCTCCTTCATTTCTAGTATCAGCGGTTTTCATCCACAGACAAACCGTTACAGCTGACAGGTTTGGCATGCCACGTGTGACGATGACGTAATCACTGGTTCCTCTCTGCGGAAATTGTAGAGCGTATCCTGCAACTGAAGAATTACTCAGTTTTTTTATTTGTCAATGCCGCTTTCTTCTCTGATTGTACCATGATTATTTTTACATCATAATAGTTGATAGGGTGATGCGAGTTTCCATAGGAAGGTAAAGCAAAATCAAGCAATCCTACATTGCTTACAACAGACAAGTGAAAATTATTTTAAAGATGCATACCTGGCATAGCCAATACCTTTATCGTTTCAGACGTGTTCTTAAATTGCAAAGAGAGCTCTTCGATTGACTTAATCACGACATCCAGTTTCCTTACGATACTTTTGTTAAACGAGTGAGGACTTGTGTACCACGCCTTGATTGTCTTGTTAATGAGAGCCAGTCTTCCTGAAGAAATTGAGACATAAACAAAGATCTTTCAATAATAAATGTGAAGGACAAAAAACATATTGATTCATGGTGTGAATTCGAAATGTCAAAAAAGACAAATTTCGATTCTTACGGAATCAAAATGAATTTCACAATGAGATTATCGCTGTTTCCAAGTATCATTTCCAAGTTACACTGCCCTGCGTGATTGTAATTTTCACATAATTTACAAAGTGGTATTGAAGGTTATCTGTGTAAGGAAAAGATATCTGGGATTTTCCATGAACTGAGATTTTGACACGCAAGCATATTTAAATGAAATTAAATCGAACTGTCAAATAAATCTTTTACACTTTTGAAAGTCTACTTTCAGGAAACAATGTCGGTGTTGATAGAAGGTTTGTGTGGAATACATTCGAAGAAATAAAGCCAAAGATCACTAAGTCATTCGCAAGCAAAGGTTAGATGCGATCAGATTGCGTTACATCACATCCTTGAACATACTTTAGATGCGTACTTTCCACTTGCATATTGGTAAAATTTTCGCGCTTCAAATTGGCGTTTTACGTCGTTTTTATATGACCTCTTTTCTGTGGAACCTGTCTTACGTGGGCCCCCCCCCCCCCCCAGCCATTCTTCGTAGGTGACCACCTAATACAGGTTTAACTGTGTAGGAAAATGATATCACAAGGGAGGATTGGTGACTCAACGTGAACAGCCACAAGTAGGAGAAATGTTCATCATTGAGTCAGACTTGTTTTTCGTTTTGCATCTTCTTGTTTGAGAGAGAGGCCCAAGTTTCCTTCAATGGCTTTGAAGATTGAGTCTTGGTTATCTGTAGATAATCGCGACAAAATAAAGCTAAAATGACCGATCACACACTTAGGTGGTACAAAGAAAAATTGTGAAATTCCACCATCAAACCTTGTAGAAAAGGCTTCCGTTTCACTGCCTTCAGTTTCTTCAAAGACGTTAAATGAACAGTGAAATAAGAGTGCAGATGCACACGCATACACACGACTTAAAGTGCATACCTTGTATTTCCAAAGCAGTTGTCCTCTGAGATGCGTTCTTAACATATGCATTTACTAAATCCAGTTTTCTTCCCATATTTACGTCCAGTGAGTCAAGACGTTTGGACAATGCTTCAAAAGCTTTGTACATTGAGTCCATCTTTTCGGGAGACAGTCATGACAAATAGAAAAGGATTTTAAGACAAGCGATTACCCATTTAAGTGCCAAAGACAAAGGACAAACTGGGTTTCCCGGTGAGGATTCTAGCCCATCCTATTGCAGCCCAAATACTCCAGCAGCTGTAATGCAAGCATTAAAGTTCTGTAAAGTTTTGTCAAATTATCCAGTTTTCCCAAAGACGAGTTAACACATCTGACCTAAAACTGATTTCTTAAAACAAGGACGGCTGGTTTACCAACTAAGAGCAGGCACATCTATATAGATGACAACAACGACCTCCACACCAGCTATGACCTTTTCACAAATCAAAACCTCATTAAAGAAACACCACCACAAGTTCTAAATATACATACCTTGCATTTCCAAGACCGTTGTCCTTTGAGATGCGTTCGTGACATTCAAATTTACGAGATCCTGACCGATTTGTTTGTCTTGCCAGTCAAGGCGTTTGGACAAAGCTTCAGTGGCTTCGTTTATTGAGTCCAGTTTTTCTAGAGACAGCCATGATAAAGAAAGGTGTTAAAAGAACTGATTGTTTACGAAAGAGGGACAAGGTGCTGGGTAATGATTTGAGCCCTTGAGCAAACCAGACGTTTTACTGACTGAAATAAAAGAGCTAAGCCTCACTGAAAAAGCTCAACATTCTCTGCATTTGAGGGCCGGCTCTTTTCTTTAATGAGGCCGCTTTTCACGGCAAAGGGGGGGAGGGGGGGTTGGATGTGTTGCATTGACTGATGCATGATAGTTGCGCAAGAACCGCATTAATTGGCGCAGGAATGCTCAAGTGAGTCAAAGAAGAGAAAGTGTAGGTCATCAGCAAGACGTTTCAATCGCAAGAAGCTTAAAAATTCCTTTCCATAAGAAGCTGCAAGGGGTAATTAATGCAACTGTGAACTGCCAACAGCAATGAGAAGTTGTTTTGCAACGTTTTGGTAACTTCCCAACTAATGTGTCACCAACGAGTGGTTGATCAGCGTAACAGATGCTGACCCAAACACTTCTATTGAGAAGAGAGATAAGATATAGTCTCTGAGATAATGTGCGCGCAGTACAGGCCAATTTTTTGGTGCGTAAATTTCCAGGACTGCCCGCTAAAATCTAAATGGAGAGAATGGCCAAAATGATTCGCTAATTTCACCATAGTTACTCTTTCATTTGGGTGGGAAAATGAGAGTCTGAATATTTTGTTTTCTTCATGATGTGCTATGAAAAGAGCTCTAGACTGGATTTAACTTGTTTCGAATTGCTTTCTACTTTCGTCATTTAAAGCTGCTTTGTGAGAATAAAAATCGTTCACAGAACAGGTAAAACCATTTTATCCTCTCTCGGTAAAACACACTGAGGAGATAAGGCAAAAATATCTTACAAATCTCGTTCTTTCGATCCGTGCATTATGTTTCTGTTCCTCGTTTTCGCCTTTGTGACTGATGGCTCACGTGCTTTGCGCTCGGCCCATGAGTCAAGAAGAGAAAATAACTCTTGGTATGGACCCCAAATACGGTTGGCAATAAGAGGTATATTTTTTGCGACTTCATAGGGGTGATTTCACATCGCTGTGTAAATCTTTCACTCGCTTGCTCGAAACGGTTTCCTCTACGAACGTTCTGATACCAAAAACTCTAATAAAAAAAAGGTTTCTGAGGAAACCATGGTAAGTGATCTCTCTCTTTGTGCTTTTATGTGGTGTATCAGGCACCTCATGCGATATCCACGTCTTTGAGCATAGGTAATTTGCAGATTTGTATGTAAACATAACTACGACTATGATTGCATCGTGGCGTAGGTAAGTTAACCTTCTTGGCAAGAACCATTTTCCTTGATTTTCATTGGATATTGAAATGTCAGATTTGACACATCCAGTGCGCATCGCGGAGCCAAATTAAGCGATATATGAGAAGGCTGATTACCAGTCAAACTCCAGAAATTTGTTTTTCATACATCAAGAAATACCCCTCACTAACCGAGTTCAGTTACGGACAGAGTTTTTCTGCTTGGAGTTATAGCCCCTTCGAAGCAGGCTACACAGTGAAATACGAGCCGCTGAATTGATCAATAATAGCGTATATACTGAATGAGGAATACGATAAATGTAATGAATATTATGCACGAAAGAAGATTACATATAAGGGTCTTTTATCTTTTTTTCCCTAATCGTCCTTCACCATAACTGCACATACCATAACTGCACATAAACATCCTTCTTCAAACGTATGTCTTACCTTTCTGTGCCCCGCATGCCCTTTGCCCCGAAACATACAGCGTAATAAATATCAATAACAGGACCAGCAAGACAGCCATGGTGAGCAAACAAGCGATCTTCCAGTGCGCAGCTGTTACCCACCCCCTGTCAGTCTTCTGTCGCTGTTTTTCATCAATACACAATGGTTGCATTCTGAAACGTAACGAAATGTTTACCTTGGTTTTATTAAACGTACGCAATACCAAAAGGAAATACACCAAAAAAGGATTCCTGATCGCAGGTTGGTGAAAAATTTCGAGTTCTGTATGTAGTTTTCGCATTTGAAAATGAAAGTATGAAGTCAACATTTTTTTTAACAAATTGCACTATTTGCCGTTTGTATATCCAAGAATCGAAACGACAATTGCAAACGTCGTGCACTACTTTCACAAAGAGTTTTAACCATTCACTCCTAACATAAGCAGGCGTTAAATTTATCAAAATCCGAAGTTCTCCCAGGTGAATGTCGGCAAAACTTGTTGACAGGCTTGGAGAATTGATACTGTTTTTCTAGTGCAGGGGGCGGCTGTTCACAGGCTAAGGTGTTGCTGTCGCTGATTTTTTTCTTCTTTTTTCTTCTAATCGAAAGTTGATGTGAAACGGAATCAGTCATTATATAGGCTGTGTTATAAAAGATTAACTATCAAATTACCGACACTATGCGGCCAAGAGCCCTTTCTACTGACACAGCACTCGCCTGCTTTATATTGTAATACAGAAGTTTGAGTCACGTATTACAGACGATCCAAGTTGGCTAAAATCTTCATTGGCAAGTCATTCCGCCAAAATACTCTAATGCCGCTCATTGCATTCGATTTAAAAAAAGCTCGACAACTGAATGCGATACTAACATACTGTTTCTGCGAATAGTTCCCCTATTAAGACAGTTTCTTTAGAGTTGCAAAAAACAGGATAAAACATAACATTAAACATTTAATTGCGAATCAAGGACAACTAAGCCAACTTAATTAAATATTTTGCAAATAATGGAAGGAAAATTCAAAACCAACCTGAGGTACTGATTCCCGAGTGAAATGACAAAATAAGCTTTCGCGTGCAAGGTCAAGATTCAACCGCACATCTCGTGTTCAAAATGGAATTTATGACCGAATTCTAGCTGCAGTTTATATATATGTCTTTCATCATCGAACCATTTCGAGAAACCATACCGATATCACGTGATGGATTTGTTCTTAGGATTGGACAATTCAGGAAAAGAGTTGAATCACGTGCAGATATGAAAACTGAAATGAATATCTCCTCATTTTTGTGTTTAGTGCGTAACACCAAACACCTCGTAAAAGCGGTAAGAGATTGAGTGTCAACAAATGACGTAATGCCTTATTGGTTTTTGTAGCTTACTGCCTAAAGAGGCGTAAGCTGCTATGGTGTCCTTCTGAGTGAGTGAGTGTAACAATAGTATCGAGCCAAACTCTGCCGATTTTGATCCGATATTCCCCGATCTTAACTCCTTTTTGAATCTACGGACTTCTGTGAAGTCGTAGATACTATGCTATCCAGAGTGTAAGTCCTTCCGTATGTCCATAACAATGGAAACCTGCGGATAATGCTCGGAATTCAGTTCGGTCTTCTCCAATATCGTTCGATTTCGTATCTCGCGTCGGCGATCGTGATCGCAATTTTTTATCTCCTGCAGGTTTTGTGTCGCATTGCTGCGATTATTTGCTCCGTCAAGGGAATATTTGCCCACCCGAAAGGAGTTCAGCCGTCGCATTGCTGCGATTATTTGTTTCGCGATTAATTTTTTAGTCAAAAAACGAAATGAAAGATTAAAATCGCTAAATATTTTCACATGTGTGCAAATAGGCATGCGGATCAAATTTCAGAGTGAATTATGCAAATTTATCCGTGTGTGAGGAAATCTCAAGTTTCATGGTATTTATTAATGGGGAGCAAGAGGAAAATGACCAAGAGATATTTCGGGACGACAGTTTTATTCAAAACAATTCTTGATTTGCGGTTATAAGCGGAAAACGTTCGAATTTCTTACGTGCAAAAAGCCCACGCCGTAAAACTCATCATGCACAGATCGTTGTTTAGTTGCCTTCACGGCAAGAAATTGCGTAGCGCTATGATGAAAATTCTGAAGGTACTACAATTTGACGCAAAATCTTCTATTATTAAACAATACTTTTTGAGCACATTGTAGGTCAAACGTAATACTTACCGGCCAATGGAGTCGTTAAATTGTCGTTAGGCCCTGCTTGAATTTCGAAAGTTCGGTATTCGGTTTACAGCCACAATTCGCATCGCTTTAGAGAATCGTTGTGTCGTTGACTCGGGAGTTTGTTCTGTCACCTTAAAAGACCTTGACGTCCATTATTTTCCAAAAAGAGTATTCTATAGCATTGCTACTTTATATTCTGAGTTCCACAAGGTCTAACTCGATCGCAAAGGAACGAAAAATCCGACTTAAAAATTTTGAAGGTCGGCCGTTTCATTTTCAAATATTTGATCATTTAGAGTGAACGCATCGAATGATGCCCCTCTAGTACCCCCTAAAGCCATCAAAATATTTTTGCAAACGAAGGATACTGCTCAAGTAGATTAGGGCCTGGTTCCAGAACGCTTCTGAGACCTTCTGACACCTGAAACCTCTTAACCCGTTGCGTGGCAACTGGGGTTAAAAGTGGTGTCAATTATCAACTTTCCCTTAAGGGTCGCTTGTAGCACGCCGCTTTTATCGTGTTCGGTATTTGGACGTCGGAATCTCAAATTTTTGACGCCAAAAACGGGCCATTCCGTTGAGGTAAGCTAGAGATATTTAGTACTTTATACAGCTGCTAGTTTTTGGCCTTTCTGTGTACGAGAAAAAAAGTGAAAGACCGGAAACCTAAATTGTTCTTGCAAAGATAAATAGTGTAGCATTGCATGGCCGCTTCTTTCACACGCAAAGTAAGTGGCACGGTGTGCGACGCATTCACGTAGAAATGTTAAGCTTAGTTAAGTCTTGAGTGAGACCCTTCGACACGTATACCTCACGCGGCCACGTTATGAATGTTCAATTTCTGTCCGAACAGCCGATTTGGCTTCTTGTGTTTGTTGTTTGTCTTAACAGAGCTCAACAATCAATTCATTGAATGCAAATGTCTTTCTGTTCACTATAATTAAGATTTTCATGCACCAGTAGAATGTGCACAACATTTTTACTATGGGCATTTTTCCTTACTTATTTGCTGAGGGACTTGTAAGCAATGTGTATGCAGTATTAGTTGCCAATTTGACAATAACCACCAATAACTGTGCTTATCTGGAATAAAAACAAATGTTCATTTCTGTTGAATAATGAAAGTTGAAATTATTGGCTTTGATTGTAAACCTACTTTAGGCCTATCTCAGAGTGCTACTGCTGTGTTGAACTAATTTGAATTTGGTTGGACATTTTGACTGATATTATTTAGATAGCAAGAAGATGATACTTTTGCAGTGGATTTTTTTACTATGGATAAGAGCTCCTTCATACAAATCACCCTTGAAGTGTAACAAACAGAATGGCTAATGGATCTAACACAAGATCACAAGAGTGCCATCAGACAAAGGTCCAACAGCTGTCAGTCAGTTTTTATTTCAGTTCTTAATTCAAGATTTTCATTTTTTTTTTTTATAAATGTGAACCCTTCAAGTAGTTGTTAGAAAGTGATCATTGTTCATAATATTGTGAAACGAGTTTTGCAGATGTAATTGTTTTCACTGGCTACCAGAAGATGAATACATCTTTGCAGTGAGTTTCCGAAAAATGAATGCATTTTGAAAACCCAGTAGTGAATACAATAACAAACTGAAACTGCCTCTCACATGCACTTTGCAACATTTGGACTGTGTGGCCTCTGCTGTCATAATTACCATTTTATACCTTATGAATGCAGCATTTAATTTGGTCATACTATACATAATTATCATCTGGGAACTACTTTCACTATTTGCAAAGGGATGCATTTCTTTCAAGCTGATTGAGAAGGTATAAAATCGAACATCTTAATTTGGGATCATCTTTTAAGCATTTTGTTTGTCCTTCAAGAAAGCAATTTTCAGAAGGAATGTTGGCACTGATATCAGACATGACTACACCAAATGAAAATACATCAGAAGCAAATGATGGTGGCTGGCCAAAAATAATTTCAGGAGCAATGTGTCTGTATTTTTTACGATAGTCATCCTGTTCATGTGCAATTAGACACTTCCTTTTGGAAGTAGCTTCAGATACTTCTATGGACTTGCCAAAATCAATGAGCATGGGATGAAATCCAGTGTGCATAGTTGTTAGGAGAATATTATCACTTTTGATATTTTGATGGAGAAGTTGTTTCATGTGAAGATGCTGTAGAGCTTGGCACAGTTCAAACATAATCTTTCCAGCAGAATATTTTGTGAAGGGTATGGTGGGACAGTATAATTTTGTATTGTACAAAGTACAAGTCTGAGTGTTAATATCATAGAAATAGGAAACTAGAAAGTAGGGATTTTGTGTTAAATTGACTCCAAAGATGTGAGGAAGAGATGGATGGGAATATCTTGCCATTACAACTGCTTCATGTTGGATATCCTTAGTAGAAGATAGGTTATTGTACTCCTTCACAGCTACTGGAATTCCCTTGTAATACTTTTTTTGACATCTGCCAAATACACCATGACCAAGTTGAACTGTGATGTCTTCATTGTCTTTGTCTTTTGGAGCCCTTAGCTGGCATCGAGAAAATTTCTGGTATATTTCTACCAGATATAATACCTTGTGGGGAAAAAAGCTGCAGATATGAAGTGAAGTTAATTTAAGTTTTTAAGCGACATTTTATAAAAAGAAATGTAAATTTTTACCATGACTACACCACTTTAGAGGACTATGGGTGTATTTTAAATTTTTCAAACCTCAAAAATTTGGTAGTATTACAATCTTGCAGCCATTTTGTGTTATTTTGAAAGACACATGTTCTTCTGGTGAAATGATGATTCACAACAAACTTTGATCCTTTAACAAAGTTTGGTTATTGTGTTGTGTTTATTCTGGCAGACAGTTCATCTGCAAATTACTAGCCATGATAAGAACCTGCCTGGTACATTAAGAAAAATAGAATAGTTTAGGGAAGCATTTCTATTGTTTGAGGTGGGTGTATGAGTTACAGGCATGGTGTTAAAACAATTGTTTATTTTTGTCACATCTTCCCCTCTGCACCCCTGTTAACTGTTGAAATAAATACTACAGGGATGCTATGACTAAATTTTGTCAGTTTGCTAACATTGAATGGGAGAAAAATGTGCATTAAGTGGTTGTTATCATATAATTTGATGAAAATGATCATTGTGTTTTTATTAAATCTGATAGACTATAGCTTAAACTCAACACTGACATTTCTCTATAAAGCACCATACTCATTTCAAAATGCCACCCCTCCCCTCCTCTCCTAGAACCCAACATACACCATCAGTCTGACTTTTTAAGTGCATGTACATTTTCAGAAGCAGCACTCACCCTGGTGTGGGTTCCAAATCTAGAACCCAGTGATAGGGTACTCGCCTTTGCCTGAATTTTTCAGTATGCCTCGTTTATTTGCTGCCACTTCAAGTAATATTTCCTTGCAAGGTAAAGGAATCGATCATTCTGCATGGTTTACTTATGTATGCGTTCGTAAACTGCTTTCCTTGCTTCGTCCTTTTGAACTTTTTTCTTTGAAGCCGCTTACGCTTCTTTCTGTCGTTTCTCATGCGTCGCCGCTCAGCAATGGTATTAGGGACTTTAAGATCCAACAACGCGGACGTCGTCAAATATACCGAAGCCGCGTGGGGCCTGTGTCGGCATTGATTTGATCTTATAACGTCAGGTCACGAGTTAAATTTCGCTTTATTGTCAGCGGTAGCTGCTAATAACGCATCCTCAAATGAAACTCTTAAGTCGTTACTATAGCGATAGAAAGGTAAGCAAACAGATTTTCGCTTTGGTAATAACGTTTTCGTGGCAAAAAGAAGGGTTCAGGGATGACAGAAAAACAAAGGAACGGGAAAAAAAACTGAATCAGTTGAGAAGGATAACTTAAATTGAGAGGTAAGCGCTCGTGTCTTGTTTATATGTTGTTTGATGGGGATAGAAACCCTTTTGTGCTTCGGACTTTTTACTGTGATACCTTTGGTAGCTCAGTCAAAAAATGCCTTTGTTTTTTTGTCTTTTTTTTTTTTCCTCCGCCACAAAATGGAAAAATTGCGCAATAGTACCCAGTGGTCATTGGGTCCTCAGCACCATGACAACTAACTGCGATCCAATGAGGTGTTGACATGCTGATCACGCGTGTTATCTTGATAATGATTGACGTTGTCATGCACAGACAGGGCCGGGTCACATGACGAATCACGAGATTTTTGGTTATAAAATTTTTATATCGGTCGTTTTGTATTTCAACGTGTTTGGATTACGATCACCTGGAGTATTATAGCGCAAACGCTCAAAATACTCACAGACGCATACACAAGTCGTATTGTTCGCGGCCAATCCACACCAAAAGATGTTATTGAGCGGTAATTTTGGAACGGATTGAGTCGCGAACGCTTGAAAGCCATGAAAGCTTTGAATGCCTTGTATGCCAAGTATGCCAATGTCTTAGTTGAAAAACGTACATTTGTTGTAAAAAGCAAAATCTGAAATCTGAAGCCAAAACTGCATATACTTTATGCAATCTATTGAACAACACTACTACAGTGAGACTGAAGAACAAAACTCTAATGAATGCAAACTGCTTGTGAAGAAAGACACCATGTTGGATTCACTTGATGCCAGGGAACGTAGCTACGATAACAGTGCGAATGGTATTAATTTCACGATCAAAAAGGTGAATCTTATGTTTGTTTTCATTTTAGTTGTATGGACATTCTCTTTTAATAAATACATGATCCAAAATCCTGTGTTTTTTGTGTATAATGTCACTATGTTAGTATTGTTTACGCAATTGTCTTGTCACAGGCGGCCCAAGCTCACGTCTCGAGAAAAGGCCAACGATTAATTCATGAACGCGTCAGGCGTTGTGTGACTCGGTGTTCAATTACGAGAGGAACCGTTGAAAATTTCAACACGTTATAGGGAATAGTATAGGGAACGAAATATGGTCGATTTACAACGATAAATATTTCGAAATATGAACATTTTTCTCGTAAAATCAATAAAACTTTCTCATACCCTGTGTATGCGTTGTAGTTTCTGGCGATTTCTGCCGTTTTAAGCGTGCTTTACCATCACTGTTATTCACGTCATCTACTTTTATTACGTTGGTAAAATCTGTACAGACATCACACCAACCAACTCGCGCGCAAAGTAAGAAGACTATATTGAAGGCTTGAAGTTATATTACGATCGATTTTCATCAAGAAATGGGCCAGGAATATTCCACAATTGTGCAAATAATTGTGAAAGCTGATCGCGGAAAAGCGATTGCGTGACGCTCGGTAAGCTGTAAGATGACATGCTATTATATACCAAACGTAAAAACTCTTCAGATTCTCAGTCTGCATTTTATACCCACTCTGCAGTCTATATTTTGTATCCGGTCTGCAGTCTGCTGTCTGCATTTTGTACTAACAGGTATCCGTGGCACCAATACAGTTTATTTTTGGTTACATTTATTCGTACAACGCATACAATCTACAAAAAATTCCTGTGTGTGAGTTAATTTGACATTTTTGTTCTTTTCCATGTTAACGCTCTTCTTTCCTTTTGTAAGAATGTAGACATCACTTACAATGTTTCAAGTAATCCACCCACCCCACAAAAATAACTCTTGCATGCATAGCATGCCTATGTTTTGAAATAGGTGTATGCCCTTGGCCAGACTTGAGCTCACTATTTCAGTATACTAGTCCGACACCCATAGTATCACTACACTTGATTCCAAGGATCCACTACCATCCAGGTATCCCAGTTACCCTGCTCACAGGGTCTAGTTTTAAAATTTTTTTAAGCTTATCTCTTAATGTTAAACTCCCCTCTTCCACTCCTTAATATTGATTATGCGGTACATAAACCAGCTAAACATAAATGTACATGTTTTTTGTACTGAAAAGAGTCATCCTAAGCTCACTATTTCAGTATACTAGTCCGACACCCATAGTATCACTACACTTGATTCCAAGGATCCACTACCATCCAGGTATCCCAGTTACCCTGCTCACAGGGTCTAGTTTTAAAATTTTTTTAAGCTTATCTCTTAATGTTAAACTCCCCTCTTCCACTCCTTAATATTGATTATGCGGTACATAAACCAGCTAAACATAAATGTACATGTTTTTTGTACTGAAAAGAGTCATCCTAAGGTATTTTTATTATTGTTTACAGCACACTGATAACTATTCCGTCAGAGAATTCTTTCTGACTGCGGGATGTTTGTGTTGGGTTTGGTGACACTCGGGGGTACTTGTGTAAGGTATGGGAGATATAAATACGATTATAAATGTACAGTGATCTTCCATTGCTTTAACTATTGTCTACACAATCGCAGGGTCTTGTATAAGTTGCATCCTTTCTCATCTTTCTCAATAACATCCAGAGTTGGCTCTAAACAATCATTTCTGGTTGTGAATAATTTTTCCCATTCTTTAAATTTTTTTGTTTCTTCTGTTTAGGTTTTCTCAAAGATTATTTCTAGCCCTGTCAAGTTTCTTAACATCCACTGTCTCACCAATAACTTTTGCCACAGTTTTGGCTGGAGTCGAGGATAAGAAAGATGTAGATGAGTTGTGTTCATTGAAAGTGTGGCTGGTCTCATGGGTTTCAGCAGTAATTGGTAACTCTTCAGGTTGCACTGTAATCACCCCTGTCTCCTCTTGATCTTTCTCAAGTTCTTCCAACTCTTTTCTTTGGTCATCCTGGCCAAAAAGGTCCTCTCCCACTTGAACAAGAGCAATGACTCTTTCTTCCTCTTTGTCAGTTTCATCCTCATCATCTTCGCTGTCATGATCCAGTAGCCTGCTCTCTTCTGCATAATCTTCACTTCCAACATCATTCAATTCTTCATTTCTGTCACTCTGTTTCACTTTCATCATCATCTTCATTATCCTGCAAGAAGCCAGAGGGAATGATGTGGTCAAGCTCACCCTTTTCATCAAATACTCTGATGGCATGGTGAGGTATTTGAATATGAGCTGATGACACACACTTCCTCCAGTTTTCTTGAAGGTATTTACTTTCTGACTTCAGTGCGTGGGAGCAAAAGTGGTGTAAAGGTGGAAGGGTGTGAGCTTCTGTTTGAGTTTCACAGGGGGAAGTGACATCAAAGAATTCAACACCTTTAACAACATGCCTCCACCAAATTCCCTCTCCACACAAAAGGAAATCAGAAATGTGCTCCAGTTGTGCTTGATAAGTGCTCTGGTATTTAAGAATGATTCTGTGTGGGATTATACTATTTTCTGCTTTTGGTAAGCACTTGGATAGTTTCCCCAGTCATGACTCTTGCTCTTGAATGGCTCTTCGTCCGTAGATTTCTGCTTGTTTCATCTCTGCTTGCATCCTGATCAGGCCAGGGGTGATGATCTCTCCAGGTCGTCTGCTTGATGTTGCTAAGGATATACTCACGAAAGTGTTGAAATAGCACTCTTGTTGTTCTCTGTTGGTTGACCTGGAGCAGATGATGCGATGTTGGATAGGTGTGTGGCACACCAGTGAGTGCAGGTAATGGCCATAGAATTTTTTCTCTGTAAGTATTATAGGCTTTCCAATAACCTCCTCACATGCAATAGCATGAAGAAAGGTTTGATTGTGAAGCCCTAATACACTGTTTTGGCATCTCTCTTGTACCCTAGCATACAGAATTTGCATGATTTCTGTCATGGTGTCCAACAACAGTTGCACCTTCTCACTGACAAAACCTATGAAGGGGAAAATAATAAAAAGTAATCATATAAATACTTAGTTGATTAAAGAGGAGGGGGATAAAAATAAAATTAGTATTGATAAGGCAAATTTTACATTTTAAACAATGTTCACCTCTCAATTGTTTTGCAAGCACAATACAGATCTCAATAATCTGAACCATGCAGTTGGTCTTTTGTTCCAGAAACCAAGCTCAGCGTCTCCTCACACAACTTTTTTGCATCATCTGAGAGGTGGGCAGAGATTTCAATGATGATGTTCGAGATGTTTTCCTTCACATCATGCAATGGTTCAGTGGGAAGGACTTCATACATCCCTTCAATGAGAGTTAATAAATAAAACCAAATAAAATTAATTTATCTGGGTTTGATGAATACATGTACACTGTGGTTAATTATGCCTGGGAGAAATATGAGTGTTTTTAAACTGCTATTGTCAGGTGTTGCTTTTACATGACTTGTACAGTATGTCCTGGTTCATGTTAGGAGAATCAGATCAATAAATTTTGCTTTTAAAATCAATATTATTTGATACTTGTCAGTTATGTCAATTATAAAGTTGTTATTGTCCCTATGAGTACAAAATTATATAACATATACATGATGCTTTGCAGAAGATGAGATATCTCCTTAATGATCAAATGTTCATAAAAGTACAAACTGTAATTTGTATTAACCATCCATGGAGCCACTAGTCCATGAATTTAACATACAGTCAGGAAAGTAATTCTCCTTTTTGGTAAAAGATGAATTTATATTAACTTTGTGCTATGCTAGTACAGTTAATATTTGAGTTAATTACATACCTAAATGGAGATCCTTTATGCTTCTTCCTTGATCCATGACAAGCATTGCTGGTACTCTCTGTATACCATCAAGATGCTCTTTTAGGATGATCTGCAGATCCTTCTTGTAGCCTTTTTCACACAATCCCCGCACTCTGCATTCCCTTTCATAGTTCAGCAACTGGCATATCTTTGAAGGGTCTGATTCCACCATTTCTTTTTGCTTTTCCTGCAGGCCCTACTAGCACTATGTTTTGCCGATCTGCTAAAGACAATTGGGCACATCAAAAACTGTATGTAAGGTCATGATACCTTCGCGAATCTCCACTACATCCACTACAACCAGCATTTCCTCCCCTCTGCTCTCCACTCTCAAACTGCTGCTCTGGGCCATCTCCATGGAAGAACCGCATTACATCATTGACTTTAACTCCATCACTAGTTTCTACTTGGTAAGGAAAGTAATCAAGGCATTCTTGTCTGATATCAACATATGCAAGCTTCTCAACCTCTTTTGATCCACATCTCCCAAGAATATAGAGATGAGGCCTTTCAACAATTGCTGCTACATCAACATCTCCATACCCTCTGGCCTTCGTCTCTTCAGGGGTGTAGAAGAAGGCTGGATCATAAAGGCACTGAATTAGGTACAATATGTGACCATGGTCCAGAATGGTTGAATTGTCTCCCCAGATCATGAGATGCCTGGTTCTTTGGAACTTAATAAGAAGTTATTTACTTTGGCTTGCTGTTAAATCCTCTTGGACATGCTTGTTGCATTCACCAATCTCTGTCAGACATTCTGTAACTTTCTCATCTGACATGCCTCCATAGTGAGCATCAGAATAGGAACGCACAGTGCCAAGTTGTTCACACCTCTGAAGCTCTCTATTTCTGATTTCAGAGGGAGGGATCTTTCTGGCAGAAACTGTAAATTCCACCTGTTGAAGGGTACCATTGCTATTGAGAATTAACTTTTTATATTTCTTAGGAAAAACCAGCTCACCAATGGTATATTCTCCTGCATCCAGTTTGTCCTAGTGTAAAATACAGTAGAATGACTCCTATGTGCCTGTCCTGTGTTTCATTTTTTTTTTAAAAATATTTTAATTACAATTTGTTTCCTTCATAATAAATTAATAGGTACATGACAATTTATAAGTAGTTTACATCCTTTTTTTGTTTGAAATAGAGGCTACGAGAGTACATTAATGGTCAGTTTACACTGCATGTAAACTTGTGGAAAGCATTGTACTTGTTTAAACTGTCTGCATATGAACTGCTTAGGTACACAATATTTTTGTACTTAATGGCTGCAGTAGTACCAATATAAATTTATTAGTACAATTAAGAGGTCACCATCACTTATAGTCACAAAAAAAGATTATCTGGCTGCATTGATATAATTTTTTAAGGATTTTGAACACATTGCTAGTTAAACCTCAGTCAGACAATTTACCTTCAGTGAATCTTTGATTTCTTTATTTGTTCTGGGCACAGGAACAGTGATGTCTCTCCCAACCATCCTGTTTAGTCTCCGCCTTGGAAGGGGATGATCACTTCTTCGCAGCTGCTGGAAACGCTTCAGGTCGACTCCTTGGTTTTCAAGGTACTCTTTTACCACCATATTTCCTAGCCTTACATCTTCCAGACTATACCTTCTTGCAAGATCTGAATAATTGATCTAGGAAATAATTTATGGTATGCTTATAAGCAATCTTAAAGTTGTTTTATTTTTTAAGAATCAGTGCATCGTTATCAGACTTGCATATTTTTGCCAGGCCCCCCTACAATTCCCATGTACTTGTATGTGTATCTACATTGTATTATTGTATTTATGGTAGATGTAAGGAACGTCACTGTTAATAGTATACGCAAGTGACCTCACCTTGTGTCCTTCTTTCATATTTGTTACTTCTTTCAGGAGGTTTTCTTTGTCGAAGTTGACCTGATGTGACGGTGGAGAATGGCGTTTTTTCTTCCTAACTCTAGGATCCTCCTGTCTCTTCCGTTTTCCGACCCTTGCGGCTGCTTCCTCCAGTGTCTCAAAGTGCAGAGTGGTCCTTTGTTTTGCTCGCTGACTGCCTCGTGCTAAGCATTGTATCTGCGTCACGTTTGGACCATTCCTCTTGCACTTTGTTCTTTTCTTAAAGTGCTCGCTGTCGACGTTCGCGTTTCTTTTGTATTTTGCTTTTCTTTTGCTGTAACTCGAGCTCGGACACTTTAGTTTGAGCTTCAGCAAAGCTAACGTTAAAGGTTTTCTGAAAGTGCCCATTTATTTTTAAGTAAATGTGCTTTGCGGCTGATGTGATTGCTTTTTGGGTGGGCTTTACTTTATTGTTTCCCACGTGCCCATTTTCTACAAAGGCTTCTTGAATTAGCTTTTGGGGCTTGAACCTGACAGTGTTCGGAAAGAGGGATTGGAAGGCGAAGTGATGTACTTGGCAGGTATGACAGTGCGACATAGTGTGTTCTGACCTCTGAGAATCGGGTAAACCATTCCATTTTGCAAGCGAAAAGTACTTGAGGTATTCAGTCGGGCTCCCAGCGTTCATTTTACGAAATGAACGTGGACGTGAATGTGGACTTATCAACGGCGAAAATTGACTGCGCTGATTCACCTAGCGTTTCTTGGTAGTTTCTCTATCGCTGAACGGGATCAGCCTCCTTCGTTGTTGTTCCAGTTTTATGGAAACTTTCTTTGACGGCAACCTTTGAAAATCCACAGTTGAACATAAGAGACATAATCGGTTGCTTGCCAAATTTACTTCCTTTCTTACTTGTATCGAACAATTGATCTTACCACGTGATAGGCGCGCAATCTTTACTTTTGAATATTGCGCCCAAACTAATAAAGTATTGCCGAATTCAAAACAATAAGAGATAAAGTTACTAGTTTATTTCAACAAAAACCGCGTTTTTTTGCCCACAGGTTTTAAAGAAGAGAACGAAAAGCCTTATTTTTTATTGACCTCTCTCCTTTACCGCAGGTTGTTGTAGTATCAGCCCTACACTTAGGGTTTGGCCATTTCAAATTAGAGAAATAACACACGTAGGTTAAAGAAGGATTCTTGCTCCATTCCTTCCGAGGTTTTGTCTTCCGAAAGCCCAAGATAGCAAATCTTGTGGCATTTGAAATAAGCTTTTTTCCCGACCTTCAAACAGCTTTGTCTGCCATGTTTTGGCTTCGCACCCTGGCCTTGTACACGCATTTCTGAAAGCTAATTGGTTGATTCACACCATGGCAACCATTCCAGGCGAATCCTCGCGTGAAAATATGGCGGCTGGCTAACTTGACACACTGTTTGCGAGTTTCTTAATTTCCCACCACTAGTTAAGATTATTTAGTTGCAATATTATTTCTTTTAGACTCCACCACTATCACTTTCTTTATTTCTAATCAGAACCTACTGTTAGATTTCTTATATTTTGTATAAATTTGTGTAAAAATCTCGAAATCGGTACTTAGGTTGACTCGAGCAAACGCGAACAATTACATGTTAAATATTATAAAAATATTGTATTCATTCCGAGTGATTTCATGGAGTTTATCACTATGCTAATATGAATCGGAGGTTTTTTTGTGATTGTTGTGGGGGCAAGTGGTGGGAATTTGTTGTAGAAGGCACAGAGCTTTTTGGCTCCAAAAGAAGCGGTTTTGGCAAGTTTCACCACGTTTCTTGGACATCAAACGTCTACCCATTAGATGAAGGCGCAACGTCTGGCAAAGTTTCATAGAAATCGGCCGCATTTTAAAGAAGTTATGGTCAAATTTTGTCAATACCGTGAAAATGGACATGGGAACCAGGCCTAAATCTACTTTAGTGATTGGTTTGTTGATCTCCTAACGATAGAAGAAGTTTGGGGACAAAATTCTGCTTAGTAAGGGAGGTAGTGGCAGTTACGGGTGGTTCAGGTGTCAATGTGTTAGCATATATTTATACTAATAATATATTTGTTTCGTTCATCGCGGAGCTTGCATTTTTGGTTGCACTATATCTTGAGTTGTGAGTAATTTCTAGTGTCGTTTCAGGGCGGTTAAATATGGTATTCTAAGTAATAACAGGTGCAGTAAGCTATATGCAGTCATCGACTGCCTATTTTTTGTGAAGTTTACAGTACGTGTCAAGCTACATGAGGTAAGCGATCATCGCGTAACACAAATTTTACGAGAATGCGTAACCAGTGATATTTGGATATTTAGTTATTTTGTCATGAGATCTGTCGTGTTAAGTCGGAAATCCTTATTTGGTGAGAAAAACTCCGGAGGCAAACAAAGGAATATTCGGAATCGAAAAAGCAAAAGTTGTAGAACACAATGTGCTTTGTCAACTGTCGCGTTTTAGGGGGGACTGAGGTGGCGAGGAAAGTTTATTTTGGCGAGTAAACCAGACTTTTTCTAAGATACTCGTATTGATCTTTTGTAGTTTGTTAATCGTCACTTTGCTATTAATCGACACGTGGTCAGCGCCGGCCATAAGGTTAGTATAGAGTTAACAGATTTTACGACTTAATTTTATTCACGAGGATCCACCCCTCAATTACCAAGACATTGTATAGTTTTGTATTAGCCTTTCGTTTTAACTTTTAGATTATCTGAAGTCGTTTAATCTTAATTTCATTTTGTAAGCCTTTTATTGGAACGCCCCAAATATGTGCGAAAAGTCGTCGCAAATTGCACCTAAAATGTATCTATCTTTGTTTTACAGAACTAAATATTTGATGGAAATTCACATGTTGAAATCTGTGCGATTTGTTCATATCAAAATGGGGTGACCGCCTAATAGGGCTGAAAATGACACAAAGGGGCAAACGAAACTTTCGGGACTTTGAAAACCGACCACTTAATACGGGGTGACCGCTTAATACGGTGCTGCTTAATACAGTTCGACTGTACGTTTTTGTCAGTTATCCACCAACAAGCAGAACTCTTGTTGCGGTAGTTCCCTGTACAAGACTGCTTTTACTTAAATCTGACATCTGTAATTCATAACCTTTTTATCATCTGCTGAGCCAGAGGTAAAAGAGGGAGGCTTAAAATGAGTTATCACAGGCTCTATTCACAAACTGTTTTATCGTTCAAATCCAACTAGAATTAAGATAGACCTGTAAAAGCTGTGTCTTTTGCTTCATATCAGTCAGAAAGAAACGAACAGGGTTGCTAAGCGGGATATAACTTTATGATAATAATTGATATCGAACATACCACAAAATTCGTAATAAAAATATTAAAATTTACTGTTTATACTTTATAGAGAGAAGTTAATAAAAGTTGATCACATCGCGTGATGAAGGCTGTGTCTTCGATTAGCATTAGAAGTGACTACATCATGAGGGCATAATTAGTTGCGAAACGTTTTACTATGAGACAGTGGCGGTTATAGCTTACTGGAAAGGACTAAGGGCGAGAATGTTTCCCAGGTAGCTTTGAAAATTATGGAGACACTGGCTCGGTGAGATCACCGGCTCAAAATTCAATTCAAAAAGAAGTCCACCGATGTAAGCTGGTGCCAGCGCTTCTCGGGTTGTGTACGTGATGAAAGGATGAAAAAGATGTCCAGGTTTGCTTCTGTGTGGCCGTGGGCGGGCATTTATTTAGTACCACAAAAAATAGGGGACACGTACACCAAGATATATTGATGTTTACAAAAAAAAACAGGAAAAGTGAATAAAAATTTGATTTAAAACATTTCTCAGTATAACAGCGTCTTCATGGCTCTTTACAAAAAAACAGGAAAAATGAATAAAAACTTGATTTAAAACATTTCTATAACAGCGTCTTCATGGCTCTTTAAGGCTGGAAATACAGGTTGTTACCGATTTTATCTTCGGAGAATGTTACCAGTCGCAACTCGTGACTCGCGACTACTGGTCAAACTCACGACACGTTATTGGTGATAGCATGAAACACATTTACTCTTCGAAAACAACATCTCTCTTGGTTTGGACTTGGATATTAGTTGAGAGAGAAACGAAAAACAGACGGGCTAAAAAATTGGCAAGCAACTTGGCGCATGTCGGTTGCGGTTAACCATGGTTGTTAGGGATACAGCAATAGAAAGAGAGCGCTCTTTCGCATGCCATTTTTTGCACACTCTATTCTTTTTCCCGTGGAAAAATTTTTCGCTCTCCTGTTCGTCTCCACCAACTGAATGCCTGGAACTTGACGAAAAAAGGATTATAAAGGGCAAAAGTAGCAAATAAAAAAAGAAAAAAGAGGAAAAAGGAACAAAAAAGGAAATAATTATAAAAGAGGTACTACCTCAAAGTTTCAACCCTTTCAACTTATTTTTTCTTGTGTTAATCGACCTAGAAATTTTGTTTTTGAAAAGCTGCCTTAACGTTAACGGCCCGGCTGTATTTTCCATTCATATTCATTAATATTTTCATACGTCTTACAGAATCTCAGGGTAACTTATTTCCCAGAGCGGAAAGATAATTCTTCACGCGGCAAATTAGTAACGCAAACTTGCAAAATGATAAGAGAAATTTTAAGAACGGAAACGACATTTCTATAACATTTAGGAAGTTTCACAGTGAAAAAGAAGGGTGCTTAACACTTAGTGCCATCATTTTTACGGTTGTTTTGAACTTTAAAATTAAACTTAATGAAACAAGCCTAAAACTAACTAAATACGATTAAAATTTCAACTTCAGTAAAGCATTACGCATTTTAATTTAAGCAAGAAGGCTGAACTATCTGCACTGAGCCCATTCGGTGATATTTGAAGTCGCTCCACTGAAACAAATTTCCCGTCCCTGTCAAGCACGACTTGGACATGCGCCTGATTTCTTGGTCTGAAATCACGTGATTCCAGATATTGACATATGCCATTTCACCAATGAAACTTTGATATTCTTCAAAGCCTCCTCCCAATTTGTCTTGATCCTGTCCAAGTACAAGGTGTCCACCTCCGCGGATCAATCGGCCTGTAATTAAAAGCAAGAATATGTCTCCATTCCTTCGCTAGTCGTGCTTTTAAACCAATTCGTGGAAAAGTAGTTATTGTTTTTTTGTTGTTGTTAGCTTTTTTAAAGGTGTTTTAGTAATACAAGAGCAAACGATTTAAATAAAGTTGTAGTAAGCAAAACGTTTAATCTGCAAATTTTCACATTTTTTTTGAAAATACTCGACTTGCCTGACCGTAAAATTTTTTGAATTAGTTTGATGTTCGATATTTTCTGAGTACAAATTACCTTTTGCTAATCCTCTACCACTAGCCCCCAATGAACCATCCTTGAACAATTTCCACGATCCAGCAGTATTCTCCCATGCGAAGCAAATGTGATGCCACTTTCCATCGTTGGCAGATACATTGGTGGGACTACTATAATGAACATTGAAAGGATTCAAAGTCTTTCCTTAATAATCCATTTTGAAAAGGTTGAACGATCGATAAAGTAGTTGAAGATTATTGGTGTGATAGATTTTGAGTCTGGTGCGATAATTATTGAACCTGTATCCCTCTTCTATCTCTTTCTGCACGTAGAGAGGTGAAATGCTAAAATATCATCAAGCTCTGTCTGCAAGGCACTTGATGCCATTTTCATGAGATGTTTTATTGTTGACTTCCCATGATTCTAAAACTTTCGGGTTGCTGGTGATGCGTCTTCATATCAAGATATAGATAAATTTGAGAAAGAAAAACGCACAACGCCGATTGTTTTTAAGTCAACCATCGGCTCTGTCCAATAGTGCTTTATTTTATGGATAACAAGTGTGAGGAAATAACATTCAGGGCTCCGCTATTAGGATTAGCTAAATATGGTTCACTAAATAGCTATGACAACATTTACTATTGCTGATTCATGATTTAAATAATACAAAGCGGGCTCTGCACATCATGTGCAGTTTATCGTTCCTATTCCTCAATAAAAGTGTATTCTCGTACCTCCAAACTGATCGTAAGCTGAACACAAAATCTCTGGGCCTTAATAAGAGCAGTTCGTTATCTTCTCCACTCACAGCATAGCTAAGAAGTGTTCCTCTGTTTCCTGTAGCATTAGTCTTTATCCACATACAAACTGTCACAGCTGTAAGGCTTGGCATTCTATGCGTGATGATTACGTAATCATTTTCACTCTTATATGGAAATAACAAAGAGTAGTTTGGGCTGACTGAAATCAAACGAAAGGATATTTAGTGAGGAAATGGAGTTTTTAGAAGTTATAACCATCGTAACGGAATATTCTACCCACGAGAAAAGTCTAGAATTCATCTTAGCAAGAATGACTGGTAACTTATATCTCAGAATCAAGAATATTCCCTGTTACATACAACATCCCGAGTGATTTTAAGACTTCAACGACGCTTCTATTAAGTGATGAAACACCCACAAATTGTATACACGATCTAAAACGCGACTCGTACTTTCTCAGTGACCCTGCAATACGTAACGGATATTTTCGGAAGCATCCCCACAACGTCCGAAAAACCAACAAATTGATTATTGCGTTTCGACATTTACTGACTAAAGTTAGATACACACAAACGAGATTAGGGATTCCGGATTCCAGAGGTTTGCAGGTACATCAACGGAAAACTGACTTAACATAAACGAGCGATGATGTAAAAAAATCAAATGCCGGAACATCATCAATCTACAAACCACACTATTGACTGGGACTTTGCTCAATGCTTCATCTGCAGCACTAAATACTTTCAATGACATACTTCGTCTCCGATTGTCATTAAGGCTAATAACAAATTTTTCAGGACTAACCTTACCCGAAAGACACTCTAAATAATTATGGAGTGAAACTCTTACTAAATTCACAAGTTGGCTGCACTCCCGTCCATGAACCGTTGACCAGGTAGAGACGCTCTGAGGGTCCATTCAACCAGTAACCACAGTTACAACTGAATGAAATAGACTCCCCCGTGCAGTTTTTCTGACTGTGTGAAAAACCATTCTTCAGGTTTTTCAACAAAGGACAAATTTTCCTGACTGATAGATAGATACATGTAAATACACAGACTCATGAATATAAATATGTCAATATAGATTAAAAAAGAAAAACATAAATCTCTTGAGAAATGTTATAAAGTTTCTCATCTCTGATTGTACCATGATTATTTTTACATCATAATAGTTGATAGGCTAGCTAGGGTGATGCGAGTTTGCATAGGGCGGTAAAGCAAAATCAAGCAATCCTACATTACTTACAACACGAAAGTGAAAATTATTTTAAAGATGCATACTTTGCATGACCAATGCCTTTATCGTTTCAGATGTGTTCTTAAATTGCAAAGAGAGCTCTTCGATTGACTTAATCACGACATCCAGTTTCCTTACGACACTTTTGTTAAACGAGTGAGGACTTGTGTACCACGCCTCGATTGTTTTGTTAATTAGAGCCAGTCTTCCTGAAGAAATTGAAAGACATAAACAAAGATCTTAAAATCTTTCAATAATAAATGCGTGGGACAAAAAAACATATTGGTTCATGGTGTGATTTCGAAATGTCAGAAAAGAAAGTTTTTCAAACAAATTTCGATTCTTACGCACTGAACCAAAATGAATTTCACAGAGAGATTACCGCTGTTTCCGAGTACTATTTCCAAGTTACGCTGCCCTGCGTGATTGTAATTTTCACATAATTTACATAGTGGTTTTAAAGGTTATCTGCGTAAGGAAAAAATATCTGAGATTTCCCAAACAATGGGATTTTGACATGCAAGTATATTTAAATGAAATTAAATCGAACTGTCAAATAAATCTTTTACACTTTTGAAAGTCTACTTTCAGGACATAATATTGAATTTCTCGAGAGGTTCCCCACGTGTGTTGATAGAGTGTTTGTGTGGAGAACATTCAAAGAAGTGAAGCCAAAGATCACCAAGCCACTCGCAAGCAAGGGTTGGATGCGATCGGATTGTGTTACATTACATCCTTGAACATGCGTTAGATGCGTAATGTCCACTTGCGTATTGGTAAAATTTTTGCTCTTGAAATTGGCGTTTTACATCGTTTTTACGCGGCCTTACGCGGCAACCGCCAGCCATTCTTCGTGGCTGACCTCTTGATGCAGGTTTAACTGTGTAGGAAAATGATGTCATAAGGGAGGATTGGTGACTCAACGTCAACAGCCACAAGTAGGAGAAATGTTCATTATTGAGTCAGACTTGTTTTTTGTTTTGCATCTCCTTGGTTGAGAGAGAGGCCCAAGTTTCCTTCATAGATCAATCATTAGCCGCATTGAAGCAAAAGCAATACAACCTAAGTTGAAAATCAATGTAAATATACATACCGTTCATTTCCAAAGCAGTCGTCCTTTCAGACATGTTCTTAACATTCACGTTTACTAAATCCAATTTTCGTTCGATATTTGCGTCCAGGGAGTCGAAGCGTTTGGACAAAGCTTCAATGGCTTTGAACATTGAGTCCTGGTTATCTGTAAACAATCGCGACAAAATAAAAGCTAAAATGGCTGATTACACACGTAGGTGGTGCAAAGAAAAATTATGGCACGTTGTGAACATTCGAGCTGCAGCCCAGATCCCCTACCAAATGAAATTCAACCATCGAACCTTTTAGAAAAGGCTTCCGATGGTTTTGTTCATTGTCTTCAGTTTCTTCAAGGACCTTAAGATGAGCAGTGGAAAAAGAGGCCCAATGCACACGCATATATGCGACTTAAAATGCATACCTTGCATTTCCAAAGCAGTTGTCCTCTGAGATGCGTTCTTAACATGGACATTTACTAAATCCAGTTTTCTTCCGATATTTACGTCCAGTGAGTCAAGACGTTTGGACAATGCTTCAAAGGCTTTGTACATTGAGTCCATCTTTTCTGTAGACAATGACAAATAGAAAAGGATTTTTAACGCAAGCGATAACCCATTTAAGTGCCAAGGACAAAGGACAAACTGGGTTTCCTGGTGAGGATTCTAGCCCCTCCTATTGCGGCCCAAATGCTCCAGCAGCTGTAATGCAAACATTAAAGCTCTCTAAATTTTTTTTGTTTAAATCATCAAGTTTTCAAAACAGGTTAACACATTTGACCTAAAACTGACTCTTTTGAAACAAGAAAGGCCGGTTTATCAACTTAGAGCAGGCACATCTATTTAGATGACAAAAACAACCTTCACATTAGCTATGACCTTTTCACAAATCAAAACCTCATTAAAGAAACACCACTACAAGTTCTAAATATACAAACCTTGCATTTCCAAGACCGTTGTTCTTTGAGATGTGTTCGTAACATTAAAATTTACGAGATCCTCTCCAATTTGTTTGTCTTGCCAGTCAAGGCGATTGGACAAAGCTTCAATGGCTTCGTTTATTGAGTCCAGTTTTTTTATGGACAGCAATGATAAATGAAGATGTTAAAAAAACTGATTGTTTACGTATGCGGAACAAGGTTTGTTGAAGTCCTAAATGTAATAAAGTCCTAAATGTAATAACATTTGGTCCTAAATGTAAAAAAGCCCTAAATGTAATAACGTTCGGTCCTAAATGTAATAAAACTCCTATGCAATCGTTTAACTGCGCTAACATTGAGATGTTAAAGTGACAGCTGTTGCACTAAAGAATCCTCTGACCAATGTTCATGGAATATTACGGGCTCACCGATATTAATCAGCGTCTTTTTATTTGCTAAAGACGTAGGTTGAGAAGCATTGGCTACAAAACCTTATACTGATACTGGTGTGCTTTTGGCATCAAATTGACGTACGCAAAAGCAATGAGAACGTTGACCAATAGCTCTCTTTATATCATTGGCTCAGACTCTTGAGTGTGAAAGACTTTGACGATATACCTCTGTCATCAGTGCTGAAGTTAACACTCCATGAACCGAATTACAAGGAAAAGGAAGTCCACCGACTCATACGTTAGACAAATTCTGGGCTCGGAAGGGCATTTTTTGTACTGTCTTCCCTTGCCAGATTTGTACAGGTCTGCATAAAATATATTCATGTGCGTTATTGACCAAGCGTGAGGTCAAAATGGCTGGATATTGGCCGAGTTCTTTTTTATATTTATAAATATATTTTATAATATTTCATTTTTTGTCTTCATCTCTTCTCCCCACCGTGAGGGGAGAAAATGAATAGATAAATAGAAGCACGAAAAAAGAAGGGTCAACAGTTTCCACTTATAGTCATATGGTACATGAACTGATTACTGAGGTGGAGTAAAGCCATAGAGGGCTAGAAATGCAATACTCCAGGTTCAAAATTGAATAAATCAGGATAGTCGTTCTTAAAAATGGACTCAAATGCTTCATTAAAATCAATTAACACTTAATAACATTGATGTGCAAAATTTCAGTAACGCTACTGATAATAATAAATTTCATTTGGATTGACATGTGACACAGCGAAATCATCCAAACTGCTCTAAAACGGTGCATCACTACTCACGATAACATCAACAATAGCATGCTAGTTCATCATCAATTGTAGCCAATTTCTTTTCCAAAAAAACTTAATGATTACGTACCAATCGATTCCATCCTAATGATGTTCCAGCCAAGCACTGGCCCACTTTGGGCTGGAAATGATTTTCTTCAACTCGATCAATAAACCACTTTAAGGACCATACTTCGACTGCTGATATTTCTTATGTCTAACAAGTAAAAAAACGCTGATTGATATCAGCGAGCCCGTAATGTGACATGTATACTGGTCAGCGGTTTTTGGGGTGTAACAGCTGTCACTAACATTTCAATGTGGATGTCCGCCATAACAACAATGCGCTGAAGGAGTTAAATGATTGCATTGGAGACTTATTACATTTAGGACTTTATTACATTTAGGACCAAATGTTTTTACATTTAGGACCAAATGTTTTTACATTTAGGACTTTGTTACATTTAGGACAGTTATTACATTTAGGACTTCAACAAGGTTCTCGGTAATGATTTGGGCCCTTGAGCGAACCAGACGTTTTACTGACTGAAATAAAAGAGCTGAGCCTCACTGAAAAAGTTTAGCATTCTCCACATTTAAAGGCCGGCTCTTTTCTTTACTGAGGCCGCTTTTTCTTGGCAATGGGGGAAGGGGAGAGGGAGTTAGCAGATGCGTTGCATTGACTGATGCATGATAGTTGCGCAAGAACCGCATTAACTGGCGCAGGAATGCCCGAGTGAGTCAAAGAAGAGAAAATGCAGGACATCGGCAAGACGTTTCAAACGCAAGAAGCTTAAAACTCCATTCCACAAGAAGCTGCAAAAGGGCAACTAACGCAACTGTGAACTTCAAATAGCAGTAAGAAATCGTTTTGCAGCATTTTGGTAACTTCCCAGCTTATGCGTTACGAACGAGTGATTCATCAGCCAAACAGATGCTGACCCAAACACTTCTACTGAGAGGGAGGATAAGGTATAATCGCTGAAATAATATGCGCGCAGTACAAGCCAATTTTTTGGTGCCATAACCGCATATAAACGTCTTTCTTCAAACATATGTCTTACCTTTCTGTGCCCCGCATAGCCTTCGTCCTGATACAGACAGCGTAATAAATATCAATAACAGGGCCAGCAAGACAGCCATGGTGAGCAAACAAGCGATCTTCCCGTGTGCAGCTGTTCCCCGCCCCCTTTTAGTCTTCTGTTGCTGATCTTCATCAATAAGCAATGGTTCCATTCTGAAACGCAACGATAAAGAGTAACCTTGGTTTCATCAAAGGTAAGCAATACCAAGAGGAAATACAACTAAAAAGGATTCCTGATCGCAGATTGGTGAAACATTTCAAGTTCTGTAGGTGGTTTTCGCATTTGAAAATGAAAATATTCGGTCTACATTTTTTTTTAAAAATTTCACCATTTGCCGATTCTGTATTCAGGAAGAATCTAAACGACAATCGCAAACAACGTGCATCACTTTCAGAGAGAGTTTTAACCCTTCAGGCCTAACACGAGCAGGCGTTAATTGGATCAAAATCCGAAATTCTCTCAGGTGAATGTCGCCAAAACTTCCTGACACGCTTGGAGAATTGGTACTGTTTTTCCTGGTGCAGTTGGGGGGGGGGGGCGGCTGTTCACAGGCTAAGGTGTTGCTGTCGATGATTTTTTTTTCTTTTTTCATCTAATCGAAAGTTGATGTGAAACGGAATCAGTTATTCTAAAGGTTGCGTTGTAAAAGATTAACGTATCAAATCACCTACACTGTGCGGCCAAGAGCCCTTTATACTGACACGGCACTCGCCTGCTTTATATTGGTAATACAGAAGTTTGAGTCACGTATCACAGATGATCCAAGTTGGCTAAAAAAAATCTTTATTGGTAAGTCATTCTGCCAAAAACTCTAATGCTGTTGATTACGTTTGATGACAAAGAGCTAGAAAACTGAATGCGACACTAACTTACTGTTTTTGCGAATAGTTCCCTTATTAAGCGTGTTGTTTTGGAGTTACGATGGAATCAAAACATAAAACTACTCCGAATTAAAACAGATAATATATACTTATATACTATATAAAATTAACGTTTTTTAGTGGGGGGAACGCACATGACTGTTACACTCGTAAACAGAAGAGCGAAATCTTTACTCATTACCGCGAACTGCACCTGGCTCAGGAGATGATTTACAAGAATTCGAAACTCCGACTATGCCGAAAATCTGCAAAAATATTCGAAACAGACATTTTAATCTAAGCTCTTTTAGGTCTTTGTTCTTCCTAACAAGCCTACACACGCTAAACGCGATGAGAGGCCCGGCATGGCATTGCAAACGATTTAACCGTCAATCAAGAACAGCAAAGCCAACGCATTTCAATATTTCGCAAATAACGCAAGGAATATTCAAAACCAACCTGAGGTACTGATTCCGGAGTAAAAAGACAAAATAATTACAAGCTTTCACGCGCAAGGTCAAGATTCAACCGCTGATCTTTAGTTCAAAATGGAATTTATCCCCGAGTTCTAGCTGCTGCAGTTGTTTATGTCTTTCATCATCGAACCATTTCGAGAAACCATACCGATATCACGTGATGAATTGGTCCATTCTGGGAAAAAGTTGAATCGCGTGCAGACATGAAAACTGAAATTAATATCTCGACATTTTTGTGTCTAGTGCGTAGTAACCAAGCACCTTGCAAAAGCGGTAAGAGATTGCGTGCCAACAAATGACGTTTGCCTTAACTGTTTTGTGAAGTTTACCGTACGTGTCAAGCTACATGTTTTAACCTCGATACTATTGCTGTCTCTGATGCATGCAAAGATAATGGTGCTTTGTTGCGTGATTAAATTCAAAATCATTGAAGTATCTTACAGAGAATCACAATCTTAGTAATTTCATTTCTATAGCAAAAATTGACCAAGTTATTTGTTATTTTATCCGAGGGAACTCAGCAAACAAGGCCAAATATGGAGTGAGCAATATTTTTATCATGCGATCAGAAGTTTGTTTTTTACAACTTCGCAAGTTTTTAACCAGTGAGAACAAGTATGATATTGAAAAACCGACACGAACATGAAAGGAGACGGTAAAATTGGCAAATTGTTAAAGGCACGAGAAAACACAAGTGTCTAAGGTACGGATGGTTTTAGTTTTACATCTCATCACTTGATAGGAAAACCAAATCAAGACATTTCCGAGTTGTTTTCCACACTCAATTTTAAAATTGCATCGACCGAAAAAGATTGGTCTCAGCATTGGTAGGATGGTCAAGAAAAGATAACGGCACGCATCAGATTATCAACAAAGAGCTGTCAACATTTATCTTTAATGTAACATCCTTCATAATGTTTACAAATCACGTCATGGATGTTTTCACTTCAGCACGATGGCTTAATTATCTTCACTGAGCCCTTGATGTGAGCTTTGAACTCGCGCCACTGAAACACGTTGCCCATCCCTGTCAGGCACGACTTTGACATGCGTGCGATTTCTTGGTCTTTTAGAACGTGATCCCAGATGTTGACACCTGTCATTTCACCGATGAAAGATTGATGGGCTTTAAAACCTCCTCCCTTTGAGTCTTGATCCTGCCCTAGTACCAGGGCTCCATTTGCACGAATCACGTGACCTGTGAGGACATTGACAGGAAATTAAGGAAAAAGATAAATTTACCTGTTAAAAAAGACGCGGTTTAGTCATTTCGGCCTCTTTGTATTAGCAGATGCACTCACTAAACAATTAATACTATTGTACGGACCAATACTAAAAGAGGAATTTACCTGTTTGGAAACTTTTACCAGAAGCGGCAACCGAACCATCTCGAAATAATTTCCATGATCCAGCGGTATTCTCCCATGTGAGGCAGATATGATGCCACTTTCCATCATTGGCGGATACAGAAGTAGAACCACTAAAATTAGCAGCAAAACGCGAGAAGTGCATTTTGAGTATCTTAAAGCTTATAGCAACATTAAATCAAAACAACTATTGTGATTAATAACAGGACAAAACTTCAGATGAAATACTCAAACCTCCTATGGTCGTTGATGAAAACTTCAAAATTTCTATAGTTACACAGGAGAAGTTCGTTGCTTTGTCCAGATACAGCATAGCTCAGGGGTGTTCCTTCATTTCCAGTATCAACGGTTTTTATCCACAGACAAACTGTCACAGCTGACAGGTTTGGCATACCACGTGTGATGATGACGTAATCACTGGTTCCTTTTCGTGGAAATTGCAGAGTGTATCCTGCAACTGAAGAATTACTCAGTTTTTTTAATTTGTCAACGCTGCTTTCGAGACCTCTTTAAAAAATCTCGTCTTTAGATTTAATTGTGGTGCAACTACTGATTTGATGCAAGTTACAAGGGTAGTTCAATAACAAAAGGTTATAGTTCTATAGATTACAGTTAACGTTTTCAGGAGAACTGTCACCTTACACCTTTTTTAAACCATTGGTCGAGCGAGTCTCCGATTACAACAACAGCGTTCCAAGAAATGTTGTCGTTGTTTTTTGTTTTTTTTTATGAGCATACCACGCAACCCCACAAACAAATTTTTTTCAAGCGTGAAAAGCGTAGTATCACAACCCAAGAGGCCGCTGAAAAAAGTGAAACAATTTTTCACGATGCACAAATAATTATAGTTATGAGTGCTGCACAACTTACTGGGTTACTCGCCACGCCAGCGGTTAATATTCGATTACTAGATTTCCACGCAATAACTAACGTAGTTCAGTATAATCTATGAAAAGCTTCGTTTGGTCAAAAATAACTCTGGAAACAAACATCTCTGCAATCTAGACCGTGAGGAACTCAGATAGTGTTCCTTCTTTTGAATCTAAATTCGGAAAATTTGGTAAATGAGAAGCGCACAGGTAATGTATTTTTTTAAAAGGTAATGTTTACAAGTTGTAAGGAGCAGTCCAATACAGTGTAAAGGCATTCAGTAATCTCATCTGTATCAAGAAAGAAAGCTAATCCTACCTTGTTTCTCCAAGTCTGTTAGCGTCAAGTTCATGGCGTGAAGTAAATTGGACAAATCTTCATTCGACTCGCTTAACAACTTTAGTTTGTTTTTAATTTCAGCCAATTCCAGTTTCGTTTCTCGGGCGGAAGACAAAACAACTTCATTATGGTCTCCAGTGATGAAAACTTTGCCATCCGAGACAGTCTTATTCACTCGAGTGGATGAGGAAATGTCAGGTGAAGCCACAAAGATCAGGAGCAGATAAAAACGAATCGATTTAGCAGCGAACATGGCGACAGAAAGAGCTGAGGTCTGCTGATAAGACTGAGTCATCAGGGAAACCAAAGCAATTTTTTATTAAGCACGATGCATGTTGATAAAAGTAAACAAAACAAGTATATTTTTCTGTACGACGATATGTTTGTTTTTTGCGTTTTAGAAGATATTATTGATACAGTTGATTACCGGCCCCATCAGTTGATAAACTGGACTTTTAGTGAGCAAGTAGGAGTGATTTAGACATCATTTATACAGTTGCACTTCAATTTATCGTCTTCCTTTCCCTTTTTTTCCCTTCTCCTTTTTTATTTTATTTTTGTTTTTTCAGTAGCATTTTAGTTGAGTTTTCCAGTTTGACGTTTTCTTTCACATGGTAATTTTTGACGAAAATTGTGTTCAATGTGTACAGAGACGGTTGTCTTCAATTGCATAATTTTGTAGCACTACTTAATACACTACAAGAAGAGAAAAAAAAAGTATAAGTTGCAGGAATTTGTTAAGTGTATACTCTGTTTCTGAAATGCCTTGTTCTGTCGGTATCGGAATTAAGCATTCCTTTCCTGTACGACAAGACGACGCATTAGACAATACAAGACGAGCCATGGTAGGAGCAGTATTGTTGTTATCTTTCTCTCTCACTGTTTCACCTTTGCTAACACATTGATTAAATTACCTTACGAATTGCAAGCAAGTAGTGAAGTAAGGGACGAATAAAAGTCTAAATTTACATTGTGAGCAATTGGGAATAAAGCGAACAACAGCGTAATAGATGTAACTGACAAATTGTGATGCTGATATCTGCAATTCAAATTTACATCTTTGTAGTCTTGGCAATTGTTTCATTGGTTTCAAGCAAATCTGTGTCAACAGACCAGGATGTTGACATTGAGGTTTTCATTCTTGTTCGGATAGTTAAAGCGATTACATGAGCCCATGGCGATCATCGATCAGAAAGGAATTTTTGGAACAAGAAAGCGCCAGGTTATTTTCCAACGTTGTCATCTTTTTCTACAATTTTTCTTCTTTGATGATAAATGACTCCAATTTCAAATGTTCTTAGAAACAAAGGAGTGACATCCAGGACAATTTCCTAAAGCGGACCAACATTTTTGAGCCAACAAGACATATTTTGACATTCCTACCTCAACAAATTCCTTAGTTGTGAAAGCTCCAAATGCATTATTTGAGCTTTCAGTGTGCGCTTTACATTTTTAAAACTAGCTTTCGCATTTCTTTCTCCGATGCTCTGCCGTTAAGCTACAGCCGGAAAATCTATAGTGAACTTATATAGTTCATATGCGACGCATGTCTCGCATACTGCTAGAACCAGCAATATTGAACTGAGCCACGTGCGAGTAAATATACTGAGAAGGGCGGCAAAGTAAAACAAAAAGCCATAGCTCTTTCTACCTTCAACGAACGATCTAAAAATCAAGCAATAGAGGAATTTTTCCGAGTTTATATTGCATTATTTAAACACGCAGGGAGTTGGGACAACTCGAGAAAGTTATGCTAGCCCAAGACGCGGTGAGAACTTTCCAAAGCCTCGAGTGTTTGAATGAGGCCATGCAACTAGGGAAGGAAATCATTGTTTACATATCCTCATCTAAACATCTCGAACGTAGCCATAAGATTGAGTCCACCAACATATCCTTTACTCCAGACTTACTGCTAACTAGTAGGTTTTGATCCCAAGGCGTTTTACATGTTTCGATTAATAATATCGCCTCATACGATATTCACGTTCTTGAGCGTAGGTAATTTGCAGATTTGTTCACCATAACTGCGCATAAACATCCTTCAAACGTATGTCTTACCTTTCTGTGCCCCGGATAGCCTTTGTCCTGATACATACAGCGTCATAAACATCAATAACAGGACCAGCAAGACAGCCATGGTGAGCAAACAAGCGATCTTCCAGCGTGCAGTTGTTACCCACCCCCTGTTAGTCTTCAATAAGCAATGGTTCCATTCTGAAACGTAACGAAAAGGAATAACGTTGGTTTCATTAAACGTGAGCAATACCAAGAGGAAATACAACAAAAAAATATCCTAAACGCAGGTTGGTGAAATATTTCGAGTTCTGTATGTGGTTTTCGCATTTGAAAATGAAAGTATTAAGTCAACGTTTTCTGTTAAAAAATTTCCCTATTTGCCGATTCTATATCCAGGAAGAATTGAAACGACAATTGTAAACGTCGTGCATCACTTTCGCAGAGAGTTTTAACCCTTCAGTCCCAACATAAGCAGAAGTTGATTGGATCAAAAACCGAAATTCTCGACGAGGTGAATGTCGCCAAAACTTCCTGAAAGGTCTGGAGAATTGATATTGTTTTTTCTAGTGCAGGGGAAGGGTGTTCATAGGCTAAGGTGTTGTCGCTGATTTTTTTCTCTTTTTTTCTTCTAACCGAAAGTTGATGTGAAGCGGAATCAGTTACTCTAAATCATGTGTTATAAAACATTAACATATCAAATGATCAACATGATGCGGCCAAGAGCTCTTTATACTGACACAGCACTCGCCAGCTTTATATTGGTAATACAGAAGTTTGAGTCACGTATCACAGACGATCCAAGTTGGCTAAATATTTATTGGCAAGTCATTCCGCCAAAATTCTCTGATGCCGCTGATTGCATTGATTATAACAGAGGTAGACAACTGAATGCGATACTAACATACTGTTTTTGCGAGTAGTTCCCTTATAAAGCGAGTTTTTTTTTTTAGTTACGATGTAAGCAGACATAAAACTGTTCCGAATTAAAACAGATAATACATACTTAGAGTAAAATTAATGCTTTTGGGGGGGGGAGCGCACATAACTGTTACACTCGTAAACAGAGAGGCGAAATTTTTACTCATTACCCCGAACTGCATCTGGCTCAGGAGGTAACTTACAAGACTATTTCTGCACGAGGACCCACCCACTCCCCCTTCCCCAGTTACTAAGACACTGTATATTTTATATTTTCCTTTCGTTTTAACTTTTAGATTTTAGATTCTTTGGGGTCGCGGTTTAATCTCAACTTCATCTTGTAAGCCTAATATTGTAACGCCCCAAATATGAGCGAGAAGTCGTCGCAAATTGTATCCAAATTGTGTCTATCTTTGTTTTACTTCTGTAAAATATTTTACGGAAGTCGTCGTGTTGAAATCTGTGTGTTTTATTCATGCAAAAACCGCTTAATATAGGTGACCGCCTAAAAGAGGTGAAAATTAAACTAATTAAGAGGGCAACATTTTCGGGACTTTGAAAACCGACAACTCAATACAGAGTGGCCGCTTAATGTGATGCCGCTTAATACAGGTTCGACTGTACGTTTTTGTCAGTTATTCAGTAACAAGCAGAACTCTTGTTGCTGTGATTCCCTGTACAAGACTGCTTTTATTAAAATCTGACATTAGTACAGCAGTAAGCATGCAATTTCATCTTGCACTAGACAAACGTACGCAGCGCGGACCTGTTTTGTTTTGTTTTGTTTCTTTTTGTAGTGGCACCTTTTCGAATCGTAGGTCATTTTTAGCACCATTGAATCTACAACATCACTAAAACAAGCCCGAATGAAGCAATGTGTTGTAGAGAAGTATTGCAGCCACAAATATCAAGAAGAGATTAAAACTAAGCGACTCTTTACCGAAGATGGCGGCAGGAAGAAGTCTTCAGTAAGGTAGAGTCATGAAATAAACTTAAGGAACATTTATTGATCACAATGTATTTTGACCTAAACAAGTTTAAAGTTTTTTCAAGACGACGATAAAACATGCTTATGATGTCACACAAAACAGCTATTCCTTTACCAAAGTTGTTTATTAATTATAAAGATTTCAGTGGGCGATCGACCGTAAACTTTCATTTCTTGATTTACTAATTGCACCGAAGAAGGTTTTATCGAAAAAACCTGAATTAACTTTGTTGCCCGTAAATAAGCAGAAATTAATCCTGTATCATTTTTCAGTCAAGAAACCTTCGACTAACCTTTCGGCGAATTTTCCAACATGAAATTTCCTTGTCAATTTAGAGTTGATCACATTAATTTGGGCTTGCAATAAAACCCAATGCTACCATAAATTAAGAATTTAAATTAAAAAACCTCAGTACGGCCTATAGCTTAAACTTGAAGCGTGTTTTGAACCCGTTACAATAGTCACGCTTTGTTCAAATAAATTAGATGGGAACAGAGGCGTTGTGAAATGTCATATTCACTATACTCATGTTCCTATCCTAAAATAGTATTAAAGTATTAGATAATCGATAACCTTTGGGGGCAGCCTCAATATTTCTTAGGAAATAGCCAACATATTCGAGTTCATTTTATAAGATTGTGCCGAACTGTAGCACCTGTAGCGGTTACCTAGAATTGAATAAGTCAGTCTGCACATGTTTATGACTAATACGGTCATTGTTTGTGACACAAAAGGACAAAACATGACGATTTTAGATGTATGAAAAAAAGATTTTTTCAGGTCCTACTTACAACTACTCGTTTCAGTAGTGTTCTTAGCTGCGAGGATCTTCTAATTTCAGGACAAAACATATTTGTGTAATGTATCAAACAGAGAGAAGCCTGCGAACATCCATTAATCCGTCGGATTAGAACTGGTGCAATTATCAGAAGCGCAGGGTTATACGATCGAGCGCAAACCAAACTGACCGCGCGCAATTTAAAGCAGAGTACCGCATCGTAAGCCATGGAATGACCTCAGATATCTTGAACGAGGTCAAGCACAACAGTGTTTACACAAGAAAAAGAGGCTCAGAACATTTGATTAATAGAGCTTCCATAAATGTAATGTCATAAAATATGACTTAACATAGAGCGAATAGCTCTATGTTGAGGCTAATTCATGTTATTAGGGCGACACATTGAAACGTAATGTAGCAGACGTTTCCAGTTCATATTTAAAAAAACAAAAGAACGATTAAAATGTCTTCTGTCCACACTAACAAGGATCACCAGGAGTTACCTTGCGCATGTGCATGATAAGGGTCAAAATTTTAACCTCGATACTATTGCTGTCATTGATGTATGCAACGATAGCAGTGCTTTGGTGCGTGATTAAAATTAAAATCATTGAAATATCTTACAGAGAATTACAGTCTAAATAATCTTATTTTCATAACAAAAAATTGAGCTAGTTATTTATTATTTTATCCAAGGGAGCTTGGCAAAAATGGCCATGGCCATGACAGGGAAAAACTGACACGAACATAAAAGGTGCGGATGGTTTTAGTTTTGCATCTCGTCAGTTGATGGGAAAACCAAATCAAGACATTCCCGAGTTACTTTCCACATTCAATTTTAAAATTGCACCGACCGAAAAAAATTAGTCCCAGCATTGGTAGGATGGTCAAGAAAAGATACGGGCACGCATCAGATTATCAACAAAGACCTGTCAAAATTTATCTTTAATGTAACATCCTTCATAATGTTTACAAATCACGTCATGGATGTTTTCACTTCAGCACGATGGCTTGATTATCTTCACTGAGCCCTTGATGTGAGCTTTGAACTCGCGCCACTGAAACACGTTGCCCACCTCGGTCAGGCACGACTTTGACATGCGTGCGATTTCTTGGTCTTTTATGACGTGATCCCAAATGTTGACACCTGTCATTTCACCGATAAAAGATTGGTGGGCATCAAATTTTCCCCCCTTTGAGTCTTGATCCTGCCCTAGTACCAGGGCTCCATTTGCACGAATCATGTGACCTGTGGGGACATTAACAGGAAATTAAGGAAAAAGATAAATTTACCGGTTAAAAAAGACTGGAAAGTGAGTACATTCTTTCCCTTTTTTCGTTTTCTTAATCAATAATTTACCGAATAAGCGAGTCATGTCGCTCTGTTTGTTCCAACCTCCGCATTACTCTTTGGGAACTACGCACTTTATCCTTAAGTGACTAACATAACGTACACTGTAGCATTTAAGTGATAAATTTTGTAATCGTTTATCAAGTAATTTTACCATCACAGTTACGTGCATTTTTATCAAGTTTTTGCATGTTTTTCAAGTATTTATTTTTTGGCACCAGTGATCATTACCTCTGATATATTTTCCTTTTTTGGCGCCTTTCTCGGTTTCTCTAGTATCCTTAGTCTTCTTTCGCCTTTTCAGCTTCTTACGGTGGTTTTTCTCAGCGTTACTTGCAAACGACATATAGAGCATTCAAGCGGGAACTTTAACTAATCGTTTTTTCTCCGCACAAAGCAGTTTAGTTCACAACGTAATTATTTGCGGTAAGTGTCTATCTAAAAACTACTTTTAAGTCCACGTACACTTCTTCGTAAACTTCGTTTATTTCAATCAATCTTTGAATTTTGTGGAATCCACGCAGTTTCGTCATTTCGGCCTCTTGTATTAAGTGTATTAGCAGTTACACACACTAAACAATTAATACTATTGTACGGACCATTACTAAAAGAAGAATTTACCTGTTTGGAAACTTTTACCAGAAGCGGCAACCGAACCATCTCGAAATAATTTCCATGATCCAGCGGTATTCTCCCATGTGAGGCAGATATGATGCCACTTTCCATCATTGGCGGATACAGAAGTAGAACCCCTAAAATTAGCAGCAAAACGCGAGAAGTGTACTTTGAGTATTTTAAAGCTTACAGCAACATTAAATCAAAATAACTGTTGTGATTTAATAGCAGGACAAAACTACAGATGAAATACTCAAACCTCCCATGGCCGTTGATGTAAAACTCAAGATTTCTATAGTCAATCAGGAGAAGCTCGTTGCTTTGTCCAGATACAGCATAGCTCAGGAGTGTTCCTGCATTTCTAGTATCAGCGGTTTTTATCCACAGACAAACTGTCACAGCTGACAGGTTTGGCATACCACGTGTGATGATGACGTAATCACTGGTTCCTTTTCGTGGAAATTGCAGAGCGTACCCTGCAACTGTAGAATTAATCAGTTTTTTAATTTGTCAACGCTGCTTTCGAGACCTCTTTAAAAAATCTCGTCTTTAGATTTAATTGTGGTGCAACTACTGATTTGATGTAAGTTACAAGGGTAGTTCAATAACAAATGGTTATAGTTCTATAGATTACAGTTAACGTTTTCAGGAGAACTGTCACCTTACACCTTTTTCAAACCATTGGTCGAGCGAGTCTCCGATTACAACAACAGCGTTCCAAGAAATGTTGTCGTTGTTTTTTGTTTTTTTTTTATGAGCATACCACGCAACCCCACAAACAAATTTTTTTCAAGCGTGAAAAGCGTAGTATCACAACCCAAGAGGCCGCTGAAAGAAGTGAAACAATTTTTCACGATGCACAAATAATTATAGTTATGAGTGCTGTACAACTTACTGGGTTACTCGCCACGCCAGCGGTTAATATTCGATTACTAGATTTCCACGCAATAACTAACGTAGTTCAGTATAACCTATGAAAAGCTTCGTTTGGTCAAAAATAACTCTGAAAACAAACATTTCTGCAATCTAGACCGTGAGGAACTCAGAGAGTGTTCCTTCTTTTGAATCTAAATTCGGAAAATTTGGTAAATGAGAAGCGTACAATTACTGTATTTTTTAAAAAGTAATGTTTACAAGTTGTAAGGAGCAGCCCAATACAATGTAAAGGCATTCAGTAATCTGATCTGTATCAAGAAATAAAGCTAATCTTACCGTGTTTCTCCAAGCCTGTTAGCCTCAATTTCATGGCGTGAATCAACTTGAACAAACCTACATTCGACTTTTTCACTAACTCCAGGTTCATTCCAATGCTCTCGATTGTTTTGTTCAGCGCATCAATTTTTCCGGGTATTTCGTCAGAGGGAAAGATTCTTTGGTCCAAAGCTTTCAAATTTCTCGTCAGAACATCATTTCCCTCGCTTAACAACTTTAGTTTGTTTTTAATTTCAGCCAATTCCAGTTTCGTTTCTCGGGCGGAAGACAAAACAACTTCATTATAGTCTCCAGTGATGAAAACTTTGCCATCCGAGACAGTCTTATTCACTCGAGTGGATGAGGAAATGTCAGGTGAAGCCACAAAGATCAGGAGCAGATAAAAACGAATCGATTTAGCAGCGAACATGGCGACAGAAAGAGCTGAGGTCTGCTGATAAGACTGAGTCATCAGGGAAACCAAAGCAATTTTTTATTAAGCACGATGCATGTTGATAAAAGTAAACAAAACAAGTTTATTTTTCTGTACGACGATATGTTTGTTTTTTGCGTTTTAGAAGATATTTGTGATACAGTTGATTACCGGCCCCATCAGTTGATAAACTGGACTTTTAGTGAGCAAGTAGGAGTGATTTAGACATCATTTATACAGTTGCACTTCAATTTATCGTCTTCCTTTCCCTTTTTTTCCCTTCTCCTTTTTTATTTAATTTTTGTTGTTTCAGTAGCATTTTAGTTGAGTTTTCCAGTTTTTCAGTTTGACGTTTTCTTTCACATGGTAATTTTTGACGAAAATTGTGTTCAATGTGTACAGAGACGGTTGTCTTCAATTACATAATTTTGTAGCACTACTTAATACACTACAAGAAGAGAAAAAAAAAAGTATAAGTTGCAGGAATTTGTTAAGTATATACTCTGTTTCTGAAATGCCTTGTTCTGTCGGTATCGGAATTTAGCATTCCTTTGAAGAAGCTGTACGACAAGACGACGCATTAGACAATACAAGACGAGCCATGGTAGGAGCAGTATTGTTGTTATCTTTCTCTCTCATTGTTTCACCTTTGCTAACACATTGATTAAATTACCTTACGAATTGCAAGCAAGTAGTGAAGTAAGGGACGAATAGAAGTCTAAATTTACATTGTGAACAATTGGGAATAAAGCGAACAACAGCGTAATAGATGTAGCTGACAAATTGTGATGCCGATATTTGCAATTCAAATTTACATCTTTGCAGTCTTGGCAATTGTTTCATTGGTTTCAAGCAAATCTGTGTCAACAGACCGGGATGTTGACATTGAGGTTTTCATTCTTGTTCGGATAGTTAAAGCGATTACATGAGCCCACGGCGATCATCGATCAGAAGGGAAATTTTTGGAACAAGAAAGCATCAGGTTATCTTCCAACGTTGTCATCTTTTTCTACAATTTTTCTTCTTTGATGATAAATGACTCCAATTTCAAACGTTCTTAGAAATAAAGGAGTGACATTCAGGACAATTTCCTAAAACGGAACAACATTTTTGAGCCAACAAGATATATTTTGACATTCCCACCTCAACAAATTCCTTAGTTGTAAAAGCTCCAAATGCATTATTTGAGCTTTCAGTGTGCCCTTTGCTTTTTTAAAACTAGCTTTCGCATTTCTTTCTCCGATGCTCTGCCGTTAAGATACAGAAAATCTATAGTGAACTGGGCCATTATATAGTTCATATGCGACGCATGTCTCGCATACTGCTAGAACCAGCAATATTGAACTGAGCCACGTGCGAGTAAATAGACTAAGAAGGGCGGCAAAGTAAAAAAAAACCCATAGCTCTTTCTACCTTCAACGACCGATCTAAAAATCAAGCAATAGAGGAATTTTTCCGAGTTTATATTGCATCATTTAAACACGCAGGGAGTTGGGACAACTCGAGAAAGTTATGCTAGCCTAAGACGCGGTGAGAATTTTCCATGTGTTATAAAACATTAACATATCAAATGATCAACATGATGCGGCCAAGAGCTCTTTATACTGACACAGCACTCGCCAGCTTTATATTGGTAATACAGAAGTTTGAGTCACGTATCACAGACGATCCAAGTTGGCTAAAATATTTATTGGCAAGTCATTCCGCCAAAATTCTCTAATGCCGCTGATTGCATTGATTATAACAGAGGTAGACAACTGAATGCGATACTAACATACTGTTTTTGCGAGTAGTTCCCTTATAAAGCGAGTTTTTTTTTTAGTTACGATGTAAAGCAAACATAAAACTCTTCCGAATTAAAACAGATAATACATACTTAGAGTAAAATTAACGCTTTTGGGGGGGGGGAGCGCACATAACTGTTACACTTGTAAACAGAGAGGCGAAATTTTTACTCATTACCCCGAACTGCATTTGGCTCAGGAGGTAACTTACAAAACTATTTCTGCACGAGGACCCACTCACTCCCCCTTCCCCAGTTACTAAGACACTGTATATTTTATATTTTCCTTTCGTTTTAACTTTTAGATTTTAGATTCTTTGGGGTCGCGGTTTAATCTCAACTTCATCTTGTAAGCCTAATATTGTAACGCCCCAAATATGAGCGAGAAGTCGTCGCAAATTGTATCCAAATTGTGTCTATCTTTGTTTTACTTCTGTAAAATATTTTACGGAAGTCGTCGTGTTGAAATCTGTGTGTTTTATTCATGCAAAAACCGCTTAATATAGGTGACCGCCTAAAAGAGGTGAAAATTAAACTAATTAAGAGGGCAACATTTTCGGGACTTTGAAAACCGACAACTCAATACAGAGTGGCCGCTTAATGTGATGCCGCTTAATACAGGTTCGACTGTACGTTTTTGTCAGTTATTCAGTAACAAGCAGAACTCTTGTTGCTGTGATTCCCTGTACAAGACTGCTTTTATTAAAATCTGACATTAGTACAGCAGTAAGCATGCAATTTCATCTTGCACTAGACAAACGTACGCAGCGCGGACCTGTTTTGTTTTGTTTTGTTTCTTTTTGTAGTGGCACCTTTTCGAATCGTAGGTCATTTTTAGCACCATTGAATCTACAACATCACTAAAACAAGCCCGAATGAAGCAATGTGTTGTAGAGAAGTATTGCAGCCACAAATATCAAGAAGAGATTAAAACTAAGCGACTCTTTACCGAAGATGGCGGCAGGAAGAAGTCTTCAGTAAGGTAGAGTCATGAACTAAACTTAAGGAACATTTATTGATCACAATGTATTTTGACCTAAACAAGTTTAAAGTTTTTTCAAGACGACGATAATACATGCTTATGATGTCACACAAAACAGCTATTCATTTACCAGAGTTGTTTATTAATTATAAAGATTTCAGTGGGCGATCGACCGTAAACTTTCATTTCTTGATTTAGTAATTGCACCGAAGAAGGTTTTATCGAAAAAACCTGAATTAACTTTGTTGCCCGTAAATAAGCAGAAATTAATCCTGTATCATTTTTCAGTCAAGAAACCTTCGACTAACCTTTCGGCGAATTTTCCAACATGAAATTTCCTTGTCAATTTAAAGTTGATCACATTAATTTGGGCTTGCAATAAAACCCAATGCTACCATAAATTAAGAATTTAAATTAAAAAACCTCAGTACGGCCTATAGCTTAAACTTGAAGCGTGTTTTGAACCCGTTACAATAGTCACGCTTTGTTCAAATAAATTAGATGGGAACAGAGGCGTTGTGAAATGTCATATTCACTATACTCATGTTCCTATCCTAAAATAGTATTAAAGTATTAGATAATCGATAACCTTTGGGGGCAGCCTCAATATTTCTTAGGAAATAGCCAACATATTCGAGTTCATTTTATAAGATTGTGCCGAACTGTAGCACCTGTAGCGGTTACCTAGAATTGAATAAGTCAGTCTGCACATGTTTATGACTAATACGGTCATTGTTTGTGACACAAAAGGACAAAACATATTTGTGTAATGTATCAAACAGAGAGAAGCCTGCGAACATCCATTAATCCGTCGGATTAGAACTGGTGCAATTATCAGATTATCAGAGGCTCAGAACATTTGATTAATAGAGCTTTCATAAATGTAATGTCATAAAAATAGCGAATAGCTCTATGTTAAGGCTAATTCATGTTATTAGGGCGAGACATTGAAACGTAATGTAGCAGACGTTTCCAGTTCATATTTAAAAAAACAAAAGAACGATTAAAATGTCTTCTGTCCACACTAACAAGGATCACCAGGAGTTACCTTGCGCATGTGCATAATAAGGGTCAAAATTTTAACCTCGATACTAACGATAGCAGTGCTTTTTTGCGTGATTAAAATTAAAATCATTGAAATATCTTACAGAGAATTACAGTCTAAATAATCTTATTTTCATAACTAAAAATTGAGCTAGTTATTTATTATTTTATCCAAGGGAGCTTGGCAAAAATGGCCATGGCCATGACAGGGAAAAACTGACACGAACATAAAAGGTGCGGATGGTTTTAGTTTTGCATCTCGTCAGGTGATGGGAAAACCAAATCAAGACATTCCCGAGTTACTTTCCACATTCAATTTTAAAATTGCACCGACCGAAAAAAATTGGTCCCAGCATTGGTAGGATGGTCAAGAAAAGATACGGGCACGATTCAGATTATCAACAAAGACCTGTCAAAATTTATCTTTAATGTAACATCCTTCATAATGTTTACAAATCACGTCATGGATGTTTTCACTTCAGCACGATGGCTCAATTATCTTCACTGAGCCCTTGATGTGAGCTTTGAACTCGCGCCACTGAAACACGTTGCCCACCCCTGTCAGGCACGACTTTGACATGCGTGCGATTTCTTGGTCTTCTATGACGTAATCCCAAATGTTGACACCTGTCATTTCACCGATAAAAGATTGGTGTTCATCAAAACTTCCTCCCTTTGAGTCTTGCTCCTGCCCTAGTACCAGGGCTCCATTTGCACGAATCACGTAACCTGTGAGGACATTAACAGGAAATTAAGGAAAAAGATAAATTCACCGGTTAAAAAAGACTGGAAAGTGAGTACATTCTTTCCCTTTTTTCGTTTTCTTAATCAATAATTTACCGAATAAGCGAGTCATGTCGCTCTGTTTGTTCCAACCTCCGCATTAATCTTTGGGAACTATGCACTTTATACTTAAGTGACTAACATAACGTACACTGTAGCATTTAAGTGATAAATTTCATAATCGTTTATCAAGTAATTTTACCATCACAGTGACGTGTATTTTTATCAAGTTTTTGCATGTTTTTCAAGTATTTATTTTTTGGCACCAGTGATCATTACATCTGATATATTTTCCTTTTTTGGCGCCTTTCTCGGTTTCTCTAGTATCCTCAGTCTTCTTTCGCCTTTTTCACCTTCCTAGGGTGGTTTTTCTCAGCGTTACTTGCAAACGACATATAGAGCATTCAAGCGGGAATTTTAACTAATCGTTTTTTCTCCGCACAAAGCAGTTTAGTTCACAACGCAATTATTTGCGGTTAGTGTCTATCTAAAAACTACTTTTAAGTCCACGTACACTTCGTACTTCGTTTATTTCAATCAATCTTTGAATTTTGTGGAATCCACGCGGTTTCGTCATTTCGGCCTCTTTGTATTAGCAGATACACACACTAAACAATTAATTCTATTGTACGGACCATTATTAAAAGAGGAATTTACCTGTTTGGAAACTTTTGTCATGAGCGGCAACCGAACCATCTCGAAACAATTTCCATGATCCAGCGGTATTCTCCCATGTGAGGCAGATATGATGCCACTTTCCATCATTGGCGGATACATTAGTATAACCACTAAAATTAGCAGCAAAACGCGAGAAGTGTACTTTAGTATCTTCAAGCTTACAGCAACATTAAATCAAAACAACTATTGTGATTAATAACAGGACAAAACTTCAGATGAAATACTCAAACCTCTCATGGTTGTTGATGTAAACCTCAAAATTCCTATAGTCAAAAAGGAGAAGCTCATTGTGTGCTCCAGACACAATATAGCTCAGGGGTGTTCCTGCATTTCCATTATCAGTGGTTTTTATCCACAGGCAAACTGTCACAGCTGACAGGTTTGGCATACCACGTGTGATGATGACGTAATCACTGGCTCCTTTTTTTAGAAATTGCAAAGTGTATTCTGCAATTGAAGAATTACTCAGTTTTTTTATTTGTCAACGCTGCTTTCGAGATCTCTTTAAAAAAAAGTTCTGCACTCGTCTTTAGATTTAATTTTTTTTAGTGCAACTACTGATTTGATGCAAGTTACAAGGGTAGTTCAATAACAAAAGGTTATAGTTCTATAGATTACAGTTAACGTTTTCAGGAAAACTGTCACCTTCTACCTTTTTCAAACCGATGGTCGAGCAAGTCTCTGATTACAACAACAGCTTTCTAAGAAATGTTGTTGTTTGGTATGAGCATAATATGCAACCCCACTGTTACGGTATAATCTAACCGACAGAAAAAGACTGCAATCCTACAAACTCAACTTCTTTATTATACAAAGAGTAAAGAGTATCTCCTAAAGACAGTTCAATACTCATCGTTAATAAACTTAATTAAGCCCACTACAGTCTGTATCTTAGGTCACCACTGACCCAAACTCACGGTTTTCTCCAACGTTTCTTCAAATTAACAATCTCCTACTGTAGCTCTCTCTCTCAATATAGCTCTCTCTCGATATAGCTTTCTAAAGAGTCATCACTCCAACAACAACAACAACTAACTCTACTACTAAATATAGTTACGTTCATAAAATGTTCTGGAATATTCTAGAAGCTCACAAAAGAACTATTTTATTAGTACTACATAATAACTCCGTGACTTGATGAAACGTTCTAGAAAGTTCTATGGTACGCATGTTAGTATCTGGAGATTTCTAGAAGCTTACATTTACAACAACAATTACCCATAACACCACATACAAAATTTCTGATTTCAAGCGTGAAAAGCTTAATATCACCACCCAAGTGGCCGCTGAAAGAAGCAGAAAAAATTTTCACGATGCACAAATAATTGGTTATGAGCGCTGTACAACTTACTAAGTTATTCGTCGCGCCAGCAGTTAATATTCAAAAAACAGAGGAAAAATTTTCCTGACTGATAGATAGATAGATACATGTAAATAAATAGACGCATGAATATAAAAATGTTAAGAGAATAGATTAATAAAGTAATAAATCTCTTGAGAAAGTTTGTTAAGTTTCTCATTTCTTATTGTACCATGATCATTTTTACATCATAATACTTGATAGGCTAGCTAGGGTGATGCGAGTTTCCATAGGAAGGTAAAGCAAAATCAAGCAATCCTACATTGCTTACAACACACAAGTGAAAATTATTTTAAAGATACATACCTTGCATAGCCAATGCCTTTATCGTTTCAGATGTGTTCTTAAATTGCAAAGAGAGCTCTTCGATTGACTTAATCACGACATCCAGTTTCCTTACGATACTTTTGTTAAACGAGTGAGGACTTGTGTACCACGCCTCGATTGTTTTGTTAATTAGAGCCAGTCTTCCTGAAGAAATTAAAAGACATAAACAAAGATCTTTCAATAATAAATGTGTGGGACATAAAACATATTGATTCATGGTGTGAATTTTCAAACAAATTTCGATTCTTATGGAATCAAAATGAATTTCACAATGAGATTACTGTTGTTTCCAAGTATCATTTCCAAGTTACACTGCCCTGCGTGATTGTAATTTTCACATAATTTGCAAAGTGGTAATGAAGGTTATCTGTGTAAGGAAAAGATATCTGGGATTTTCCAAGAACTGAGATTTTGACTCGCAAGTATATTTAAATGAAATTAAATCGAACTGTCAAATAAATCTTTTACACTTTTAAAAGTCTACTTTTAGAAAACAATACTGAATTTCTCGGGAGGTTCCCCACGTGTGTTGATAGAAGGTTTGTGTGGGGTACATTCGAAGAAATGAAGCCAAAGATCACCAAGTCATTCGCAAGCAAAGGTTAGATGCGATCGGATTGTGTTACATTACTTCCTTGAACATGCGTTAGATGCGTACTTTCCACTTGCATATTGGTAACATTTTTGCGCTTCAAATTGGCGTTTCACATCGTTTTTATATGACCTCTTTTCCGTGGAACCTGTCTTACCTGGTCATCACCAGCCATTCTTTGTGGGTGAGAACCTAATACAGGTTTAACTGTGTAGAAAATGATGTCATAAGGGAGGATTGGTGACTCAACGTCAACAGCCACAAGTAGGAGGAATGTTCATCATTGGGTCAGACTTGTTTTTCGTTTTGCATCTCCTTGGTTACGAGAGAGGCCCAAGTTTCCTTCATAGACCAATCACAAACCGCATTAAAGCAAAAACAATACATCCTTAGTTGAAAATCAATGTAAATATGCATACCTTTCATTTCCAAAGCAGTCTTCCTTTCAGACATGTTCATAACATTCACGTTTACTAAATCCAGTTTTCTTTCCATATTTGTGCCCAGGGAGTCGAGGCGTTTGGACAAAGCTTCAATAGCTTTGAACATTGAGTCCTGGTTATCTGTAGACAATCGCGACAAAAAAAAGCTAAAATGGCTGATTACACACATAAGTGGTGCAAAGAAAAATTGTGGCACATTGTAGACATTCAGCCATGTTCATGACATTCACGTTTACTAAATCCAGTTTTCTTTCCACATTTTTGCCCAGGGAATCGAAGCGTTTGGACAAAGCTTCAATGGCTTTGAACATTGAGTCCTGGTTATCTGTAGACAATCACGACAAAAAAAAGCTAAAATGGCTGATTACACTCGTAGGTGGTACAAAGACAAATTGTGGAACATTGTGGACATTCAGCCATTCTTCGTGGCTGATCACCTAATACAGGTGTAACATGGCCGGAAAATGATGTCACAAGGGAGGACTAGTGACTCAACGTCAACAGCCACAAGAAGGAGAAATGTCCATTATTGAGTCAGACTTTTTTACGTTTTGCATCTCCTTGGTTGGGAGAGAGGCCCAAGTTTCCTTCATAGACCAATCACAAACCGCATTAAAGCAAAAGCAATACATCCCAAGTTGAAAATCAATGTAAATATGCATACCTTTCATTTCCAAAGTAGTCGTCCTTTCAGACATGTTCATAACATTCACGTTTACTAAATCCAGTTTTCTTTCCACATTTTTGCCCAGGGAATCGAAGCGTTTGGACAAAGCTTCAATGGCTTTGAACATTGAGTCCTGGTTATCTGTAGACAATCACGACAAAAAAAAACTAAAATGGCTGATTACACTCGTAGGTGGTACAAAGACAAATTGTGGAACATTGTGGACATTCAGCCATTCTTCGTGGCTGACCACCTAATACAGTTGTAACATGGCCGGAAAATGATGTCACAAGGGAGGATTGGTGACTCAACGTCAACAGCCACATGAAGGAGAAATGTCCATTATTGAGTCAGACTTTTTTACGTTTTGCATCTCCTTGGTTGGGAGAGAGGCCCAAGTTTCCTTCATAGACCAATCACAAACCGCATTAAAGCAAAAGTAATACATTCCAAGTTGAAAATCAATATAAATATACATACCTTTCATTTCCAAAGTAGTCGTCCTTTCAGACATGTTCATAACATTCACGTTTACTAAATCCAGTTTTCTTTCCATATTTGTGCCCAGGGAGTTGAGGCGTTTGGACAAAGCTTCAATAGCTTTGAACATTGAGTCCTGGTTATCTGTAGAAAATCGCGACAAAAAAAAGCTAAAATGGCTGATTACACACATAGGTAGTGCAAAGAAAAATTGTGGAACATTGTGGACATTCAGCCATTCTTCGTGGCTGACCACCTAATACAGGTGTAACATGGCCGGAAAATGATGTCACAAGGGAGGACTGGTGACTCAACGTCAACAGCCACAAGAAGGAGAAATGTTCATCAATGAGTCAGACTTGTTTCTCTTTTTGCATCTCCTTGGTTGAGAGAGAGGCCCAAGTTTCCTTCATAGACCAATCACAAACCGCATTAAAGCAAAAGCAATACAGCTCAAGTTGAAAATCAATGTAAATATGCATACCTTTCATTTCCAAAGCAGTCGTCCTTTCAGACATGTTCATAACATTCATGTTTACTAAATCGAGTTTTCTTTCCATATTTGTGTCCAGGGAGTCGAAGTGCTTGGACAAAGCTTCAATGGCTTTGAACATTGAGTCCTGGTTATCTGTAGACAATCACGACAAAAAAAAGAGCTAAAATGGCTGATTTTGGAAAAGAAAAATTGTGAAATTCAACCATCAAACCTTTTAGAAAAGGCTTCCGATAGCTTTGTTCACTTTCTTCAGTTTCTTCAAAGACATTAAGTTGAGTAGCTGAAACAAGACACACGCTTATACACGACTTAATGCATACCTTGCATTTCTAAAGCAGTTGTCCACTGAGATGCGTTCTTGATATGGACATTTACTAAATCCAGTTTTCTTCCAATATTTACGTCCAGTGAGTCAAGACGTTTGGGCAATGTTTCAAAAGCTTTGTACATTGAGTCCATCTTTTCTGTAGACAATCACGACAAATAGAAAGGGATTTTTAAGACAAGCGATTACCCATTTAAGTGCCAGAGATAAAGGACAAACCGGGTTTCCCAGTGAGGATTCTAGCCCCTCCTATTGCGGCCCACATACTCCAGCAGCTGTAATGCAAACATTAAAGTTCTGTAAGGTTTTGTTAAATCGCCCAGTTTTCCCAAAGACGAGTTAACACATTTGACCTAAAACTGATTTCTTAAGGAAGGCTGGTTTACCAACTTAGAGCAGGCACATCTACACGTATGACAACAACGACCTCCACACCAGCTATGACCTTTTCACCAATCAAAACCGCATTAAAGAAACACCACCACAAGTTCTAAATATACATACCTTGAATTTCCAAGACCGTTGTCCTTTGAGATGTGTTCGTAACATTCAAATTTACGAGATCCTCTCCAATTTGTTTGTCTTGCCAGTCAAGGCGTTCGGAAAAAGCTTCGATGGCTTCGTTTATTGATTCCAGTTTTTCTATGGACAGCCATGATAAGTAAAGATGTTAAAAAAACTGACTGTTTATGAAGGACAAAGAAGAGAAAATGCAGGTCATCGTTAAGACGTTTCAAACGCAAGAAGCTTAAGAGAGGATGTCAGCATCCATCGCACAAATTTGAAATATTGTGGCGAGTCGCCCAAAATTGGATATCTCTCCTACTTTCATATTTTGTAGCCCAATATGGCGGGGGTAAACCTGAAATTTGCTCCAAAACTCAGATTTTTGTTTTTCTTAGAATTTGTAGCTTTAGGTATTTAATTTTACTATGGAAAAATAATTTCCTATTTATTTACATTATTTTTACCTTTTTAAGTGATCTAAAAATTCCCGCACTAGCTAATTACGTGGTTACCATGGCAACGAGAAAAGCATTTTTGTGATTTATGGGTAGTTTGGGCTGTTTTCTGGCAATCATGTTACAAACGGGCGGAATTAAATGAGACACTATGTAATCTTATTTGAACAGTTTTTCTAAGGATAAAATCATTATGGGATATATGAACGTCAGTTTCAGTCGAATGCAACACTCATTTCACACAGAGCAATAAATCAGAGGTAAAGTTATCGAAAATGGTCGGAGAGAAAAGAAGATCTGTCTACGGGACAGATGGATCCATGTTTTTCAACATGTTCCTCAATGACCTCATCTTTCACATTAAGTCTGTAAAACTAAAGACTTATGCTGATGACTGCCAACTGCACACATCTGACGTAGACCCAGTAGCCTTGGAACAGCGGATCAATCATGATGTACAAATAGCAAACAAATGGTTCGAAGCCAATGGGATGAAAGCCAACCCCGCTAAACACCAAGGGATGGTTCTTGGCAAAACCGATTACCCTTTCTCCTTCTCAACCACAAGATGCCTGGACTTTTTGGAATAATTCTTGATAATTAACTTAATTTCAAGGAACACATATCCTCTGTATGTAAAAAAATAAATAATCAGTTCAGTGTCTTCAAAAGATTTGGCAAACTTATTTCTACCGAAATTATGTTTTGCCTTTATAAAACGTTTATGTTACCCCATTTTCACTACTGTTCAATCATATGGCACTTTTGTAATTCAGAGGACTCTGTTAAACTGGACACCTTAAATAGACCTATTTTAAGATTTGTTTTAAAGGACTGGGACTCGAACTATGATGATCTTTTAGACAAGGCAGGTGTGTGTGGTTTAGCCAACAGGAGGATACAAAATATGATGATTTGTATATTCAACTGTCTCCATCTTGGTAAATATCCGTGCTATTTGAAACAACTGATCAAGCTAAGATCTCTGCTTACTCCCTAAGGGGCACCAATATTTTATCCCTTCCTAAGCCGTTTACAACCACATATGGTCTAAATTCTTTTAGCTATTCATCTATTAAGTACTGGAACTCCCTCCCTGACCACTTTAGTAAGACTGTAGATTATAGTGAATTTAAGCGCAAACTGTTAGTGCACGGTTTCTGTTAATATTACATTAATATTACATTATATTATTATATTAATGATTATTATATTATTATATTATTATATTATGAATTTTTTTTTCTCTTTATAGCCTTGTTCTTGCTGTAACTTTTAAAATTAGTAATTAGGATCGGAGATACTAGCTTGTAAGCTACACTGAAATCCGAGGATAAATAAAACTTATGTATGTATGTATGTATGTATGTACGGGAAGAAAAGAAAGATAATTTTTTCTGGAAGGCGAAAACAGGAAGAAGAGCCTGAAGAAACCGCTCCTGTTGTTGACGAAATCGCCTCCTCAACTCCTTCCACCTCACGAGATGAAAATCAGCTCTCTGAATTGGATTCTAATGAAACTGTTGGTTCTTCCAGAAAGAAAATTAAATATGCCGACGAGGAGCTTCTTTCAGACAGCTTTGATGATGAGTACAACTTCAATACCGAGGAAAGCGAGGGATATAGATTGATAGATGCGAAGAATTTATCCACGACGGTCTCAAAGGCGCATATGCGTGAGAAAGGTGAGAATTTTTTACTGTGATACCTGTGGTAGCCCAGTCATAAATGCCTTTGTTTTTTTCTGGGATACCTGTGGTAGCCCAGTCATAAAATGCCTTTGTTTTTTTGTCGTTTTTTTTTTCCTCCGCCACAAAAAGGAAAAATTGCGCAATAGTACCCTGTGGTCATTGGGCCCTCAACACCATGATAACTAACTGTGATCCAATGAGGTGTTCACATGCTGATCACGAGTGTTATCTTGATGATGATTGACGTTATCATACACGGACAGGGCTGGGTCACATGACGAACCACGAGATTTTGCCTATAAAACTCTTTTATCAATTGTTTTGTATTTCAACGTGTTTGGATTGCGATCACCTGGAGCATTATGGCGCAAACGCTCATATTACTTACAGACGCATGCACAAGGCGTATTGTTCGCGGCAATTCCACACTAAGAGATGTTATTGAGCGGTAATTTTGGAACGGATTGAGTCGCGAACGCTTGAAAGCCATGAAAGCCTTGAATGCCTTGTATGCCAAGTATGCCAATGCCTTAGTTGAAAAACGTACAATTGTTGTAAAAATCAAAATCTGAAATCTGAAACCAAACTGCTTATACTCTATGCAATCTATTGAACAACACTACTACCGTGAGACTGAAGAACATAACTATAATGGATGCAAACTGCTTGTGAAGAAAGACGCCATGTTGGATTCACTTGATGGTAAGGAACGCAGCTACGATAACAGTACGAATGGTATTAATTTCACGATCAGAAGGTGAATCTTATGTTTGTTTTCGTTGTAGTTGTATGGATATTCCTTTTTTAATAAATACGTGATCCAAAACCCTGTGTTTTTTGTGTATAATGTTATAATGTTAAGTATTGTTTACGCAATTGTCTTGTCACAGGCGGCCCAAGCTCACGTCTCGAGAAAAAGCCAACGATTAATTCATGAACGCATCACGCGTTGTGTGACTCGGTGTTCAATTACGAGAGGAACCGTTGGAAATTTGAACACGTTATAAGGAATAGTATAGGGAACGAAATATGGTCGATTTACAACGATAAATATTTCGAAATATGAACAATTTTTCTCGTAAAATCAATAAAACTTACTCATACCCTGTGTATCCGTTGTAGTTTCTAGCAATTTATGCCGTTGTAAGCTTGCTTTACCATCACCTTTATTCAAATCATCTACTTTTATTACGTTGGTAAAATTTGTACAAACATTACACAAACTAACTCGCGCGCAAAGTAAGAAGACTATATTGAAGGCTTTAAATTATATTACGATCGATTTCATCAAGAAATGGGCCAGGAATTTTCCACAATAGTGCAAATAATCATGAAGGCTGATCGCGGAAAAGCGATTGCGTGACGCTTGGTAAGCTGTAAGACGATTCTCAGCCTGCATTTTGTACCCACTCTGCACTCTCCAGTCTATATTTTGTGTCCGGTCTGCTGTCTGCATTTTGTACTAACAGGTATCTGTGGCACCAATACAGTTTATGTTGGTTACATTTATTCGCACAACACACATAATCTACCACAAAATACCTGTGTGTGAGGTAATTCGACATTTTCGTTCTTTTCCACGTTAATACTCTTCTTTTCTTTTGTAAGAATGTAGACCAGTTAAATACAATGTTTCAAGTAATCCACCCACCCTACAAAAAAACAACTCTTGCATGCATAGCATGCCTATACTTTGAAATAGGTGTATGCCCTTGGCCAGACTTGAGCTCACTATTTCAATATACTCATCGCCAGAAATCAAGGACATTTCGAGCCCGCTAACAATTATCAGCGGTATATCGTATTACACTCCGGAACAATAGAGTATCAAGAGAATTCAATATGGCGACGATCACGGCTCAATCTGCAAAGAAGCGTGTTTCGTACCATGACTTACACAATTTGAGCACCGCAGATCTTCTATTTGATGAAAAGAAAAAGAAAAGAAGACCTGCAAGTAAATCTTTGGGATTTTTCGAGGCAGAGCGATGACTGTTAGTTTCGAAACGCGTAACTTGTATACTTTTCTGTTAGGTTTGTTCCGGTTTATTATTTCTTCGTTGGTTAATGATTATTACTTAATAAGTTTCTATTGCAATCAGTTTCATTTAAGCACATGTACCAGATGTTGTATTTCATATTTCATCGCTATAAGTTGCTGTCGACGCAACCAATTTCTCTGCTATTCATGTACGATCCGCTATCGGCGATTCATCTACAATCTTTAGGAGCTAGACCAAAGTAAGTTTTCCTTTATTTCACATTTAAGATATTTCCTTTTCTTTTTTGGATACGTATATCGATTTATTTCTCGCTTTCAGTTCACTTTTTAATCGCTTTATTGTTATTAGGCTAGTGTTACGTTTCTCACGGATATTTTCTTCGTTTAGTTTCTGCTGCATTTTCTTTTAGTTCGAACCACACAAATTCAGCTACAAACGTTACCATCAATCGTAACCACGCTATCTTCAACTTTACTTCGCCCTCTTCATCTGTGATTTCACACCGATCTCCGTATTTCGTTTTTAATTTTGATCGCGTACTTCATTTGATTAAACCGTGATTTATATTGTGCGTTCGGATTGTCTTCTCCGCTACAGTAGTAACCTTTGAAGGTTACAATGACATGATGTCAGAATTTTGATTTGCTTTGCTTTGCTTTGATTTGCTTTAAATTTTCGCGCCAAGCCTACTGAATTTGCATTTAACGCCTGGCATATTTTATTCAGAAAAGGACCCGAGAACTAATTTATTTCCCAGCAAGAGCATAAACAAATATGGCCGATGATTCGAAGATCAGCGTTGCTCGTGTTTACCCATTTCAGTCATAGTTTTCAACATGGCGTCTCGTCACTTACTCAACATGGAAAATTAGGAATATTCTGGCGCGTTGGGAAGTTTTTTGATGGGAGGAAATGACAATTTTACAGAATATTTTGACGCTTCGAACTCAGTAGCAGTCAATTCGATCGAGAGCAGTTGACTTCATTGCTGCACTTTCCTGTAATAGGCGAGTGTCTGAGATGGAGAACGACGGATTTTGAAGAACTGTATGGCGACTTAGGTCAATGAACAATGACAAAAGAACTGGCTCGGGATGTAAGTGTTTTTATTTATCGAGTCACTGTGAGGTTTGATGAATAGCAGAATCAATACTGCAATATGTCTCGATCGAGAGCAGACGGGACCATGAGGTCGTGATTGTTATATTTTAGAAATTTTACAAATTTCCATATAGTTTCCTATATTATTTGGACGCCATTATGGGCGAAATGCGCAAGTGCGCCCGCCATCTTGTCCAATATTTCTGCCAATGCTAATCCGACACCCGCAGTATCACTACACTTGATTCCAAGGATCCAGTACCATCCAGGTATCCCAGTTACCCTGCTCACAGGGTCTAGTTTGAAGTCTATGTCGTACTGGCAAAGGAATCATTGATGGATCTTTAGTTTTCTAAATGCAGTAGTTCCTGGAAGGTTTTTTCTAGATATCATGCAAAGAGGAAAAAAGCCCATCTCTTGGTATTTCGGAGATTGATACATCTTTGAACTTTTATGTGTCACGCTTGTCATGCAACTGATATAATAAGATGGAGAATATACGAAAACTGGAACTCAAATCTGGCTACAATGTGGGAAGAGCATAACGTGATCATCAAAAATAGCTCATAAAATCGTAAATAAACAATGTAAGAGTGTTAGGTTAGATTTTTTTACAAATTGTAGTGATTTATGCCAGTAAACGGTGGCGACAAGTAGGCACACCATCTATATGTTCATAGTCGCCAGCTAGTAAATTTTGCCGGACTTTGAGTTCGTCTCAAGATAGACAACACAAATGCACAAGGAAATTTTTAGAGTAACTTTTTAACCATCCCTTTTCTTTTAAAATATATTTTCACAAAAAAACTACACCACAATATAAGGACATATGGGCTACAAATTATGAAAATAATGAGTGTGGAAAGCAAAGTTGGGGCGACCTTGCCGCTGTTTTTGTCTTTGCTGGACAGTAGCTCTTAAAAATTCCTTTCCACAAGAAGCTGCAAAGCGGTAATTAATGCAATTGTGAACTGCCAACAGCGATGAAGAAGTTGTTTATGCGTTCAACACCGAGTGGTTGATCAGCGTAACAGATGCTGACCCAAACACTTCTTGAGAAGGGAGATAAGATATAGGTCCATGAGATAATGTGCGCGCAGTACAAGCCAATCTTGTGGTGCGTTAATTTCCAGGACGGCCCGCTAAAATTTAAATGGCGAGAATGGCCAAAATGATTCGCTAATTTTACCGTAGTTATTCTTTCGAGTAGGTGGGAAAATAAGAGCTGAATATTTTGTGTTTTCTTTTTACTTGCTGTGAAAAGAGCTACCGGACTGTTTCGAATTTGCTTTCTACTTTC